>NC_091133.1:65650705-65778205 GCF_040183065.1 Periplaneta americana | reverse complement strand
TTTTCTTCGCCGAGATTAAAGTGATCATATTTCTAGCAACCAATCCAGTAGTAAAATTGAGATTAACCAACAATCTTTCTTTGTAGATTACATTAGAAAAAGTAATAATATTAATAAATAATTTTTTGTACAACATACTTCAAGATCTATTTGAACTCTGCTTTCTTAGTCTATGAACAGCCTATCTTCAAAGTTGTCCTTGGTGATCGAATGTTAGAGATAAGAATTTTTATTTTCTAAAACATGACAAATATTCTCTTAAATTTATAAAAATATTCCATTAAAAACAAAAAAATTATCTAGAAGATTAAATTGATTAATGTAACATGCGAAATAACACTCCTATAGACCTATAACTTATGGTATTGGCGCTCATAATTCATTATCCTTTAATTTTTTGTATAACATATAATTTAAATAACATTGTGATACCGTACAAAAATTAATCTTCTTCATTTTCTCTTCTGAGATTCTTAATCATCTATAAAAGTTTCAAATGAATTTAAAGGTTGAGAATGTTCTCTCTACATCTATGATGTCACTGCACACATTTGTTTTATCCATCCGATGTTCATGTTATTTCACAGCAGTCGTCGGCGGTAACACGCCATCTACTGTACTATCTTGCACTTACAACTAAGGACTCAGATCTTGCGATTAAGTACCTATTTGTATCTTTTTCAGATGACAGACGACATTAAGATATGTGGGTCATATGCGGAGACTAAGAGGAGGGCAGAAAATAGGAAAGATTGGAGAATGCTGGGTTTGCAGTGACAGTCCTGCCCATGGGCATAACATGTATGTATGTATGTATGTATGTATGTATGTATGTATGTATGTATGTATGTATGTATGTATGTATGTGTATCTTTGTAGTGGTACGGAAAACAAATCCGGCATTTAACTTTTCAATTAATTATTATTAGATTTCTAATTATTTACGATCGGGAAACTACTAAAAACCACTATCAGAATCGCCTACCTTGGGATTTGAATCCGGGATCTCCCAATGCGACTCTACCGCCATGCAACTGAGATTTATAAACGTTTATATTACTGTTTCGTTTTGTACACATTTCAACGTTCTTCTTATTATGTATTTTTTTATTTTTTCCGTTTTCATAATTATTACGTCATGTTACATCTTGTGTATACGTAAGAAACGTTAGACATATTAGTTCACAAAATGTACTTCATTAAGTTTATAGTTTTTGTTTACGAGTAACTAAGATTTTAGAATTACAACCGCCATCTTTACTTCTTTGGAAGAAACAACATATCACATACTGTAAAATGGTTTCTTTGCTCATGAAAGCAACACATATTAATACGTCATCTAAAACTAAGTAATAAAAAATATGATATAATGAAAGTGCTTCTGAAAATTATTCCCTCACTCCAGCACATTATCAAAATAATGAAAATGAAACCATGTTTGAACCATGTACGTATGGCCAATTATTCTATAAAACGACACTTCTGATAATATTATACCTTCCAGCTACCATTATCTGAGTATTAAAATTTTTGTTGCTAATGAAGTTTGTTTGTAAGGCTATATTGGAGTTTCCTGCGTTGATCCCAATTTGTTTATCTACAGCCAGTACATTCCTGCCATGTAATGTAGATCACAATATACTCCCAAAAATATTCTCACGAAATTTGTTCCAATATTTCATAAATATAAATATTATGATCATGATAATCATCATCATTATCATCACAATCAACGTTACCATCACCAACGTCATTCATGGACTGGCTATTTTGTCAGTTACTTTATCACTGTTCGAATAATAAATTGTGAACGAATATAATTTAAATTTAGCAACTCATCTGTTCGTTATGTAAAAACATTATGCAGCGGAGTATAATTTAAGTCAATATACTGCAAATTCAAGAAAAGGGATGCAAATCTAGTCTCTTGGGAGGGAAATAATTGTGCACTTCTTTGGTTTAAATCAAATATAGGTACTCTAGAAATGCAGATGGAAAAGTTAACGAGTAATATAGACTTAATGACAAATTATACATTATGCGGAAAAACAAACAATACTGAAATTATCCCTCATCTACTGTCCATGTTTCCCTATCAACCAAGTATTTATTTATTTTATACCATAGTTTGACATATTGCATATTCAGTGTTGTGTTGAGTTCTGCAATAATTATGGTTCTCACTAAAGAGGAGAAGGTGTTTATTGTCGAACATTATTTCCGGTTATACGGAGTGGGAAGTCAGAATGGGCCGAGCTTGCGCCACGTTGAAGAACAGTACCAGGAGTGATTTAACAAATAACACAACAATGTTAGCTGTCGTCGAGAAGTTCCATCGTATGGCATGAGTCTCAGGCCTAGGTACTGTATGTCGTCTTGCATGTTATAATGACTTATCTTGATTTTCAGATTATGTTTGTAATTTCAATACTCCGTATGACCGGAAATATTGCTCGACAACAAACACTTCCCGTGTTGTGAGAACCATAATTGCAGCACTATTGAATACACTATATTTTGTCAAACTATCATATAAAATAAATAAATACTTGGTTGCTGTAGAAACATGAAGAAGTAGATGAGCGATAATTGTTTGTTGTTTGTTTTGCCGCACACTGTGTATCTATATTATTGTTTATAGTTTTATGTATGATTATATTAAAATATTGTTGTATTAATACGTAATTATTAAATAACAACCTGATAGTATTTTTATTTTTATTCTACAGTAACACCCATCTATTACTACATCTATCAAAAAACTTTAAAAGTAGACCTAATATTTTCAACGACTGGGAATTATTATTATTATTATTATTATTACATGAAAGAATAGTCGCAGATATCAGATAGTGACTGATAATATATTTTTCATGTGAATTATGTATTAACATAAAGGAGGGAAGCAATCATATCTATTGTATTAAAATTCCAATGCCACTCTTGGTAGGATACCTCTTTATGACCGCATTAGTAGAAAGAGATTCAGGTTAAATTGAACGCATTTTGAACCTGCTTTATTTATCAGTTCGATTTTGTTTCAACTTCCATTTTGATTTAATGGCCACATGTAATTGAACCCTAGCTGAACTGTCCCAAAGCCATATCCAATACCTTTAAAACGTTGCATTGTATATTGTAATGATGAATTATTTTTAATATGTAGGCACGGTGCATTAACTCCTTTGTTTCTAAAAGTGCTTGGTTATAGGTGTATCCATTTTGATCATGGGATTAATTTCGTATGTTAGAATTCAAGAATAAACTGTGCTTTAAGACGAATAATAACATGAACATTTCATAGTAAAAACATAACGAGAATTGGAAGTCGAATTGCTTGTAATTCAAAGTACATTATTTGTGATGTTAAGGTGCCACACCAACAAAATCTTTATGCTAAACAATCACTTTCTCTTATTGTCAATGATATTAAGCATGTAAAAATGGATAAAGCGAGATGAAAATGAAAAGAAACTAAAGAAACATACAAAGATAATAGACCAGAAAAAAAGGTAAGGGAGAAATATATGCATCGAAAAAGAATTATAATAAAATAAGTAAATACATAAATACATAGATAATAAAGGATAAAGATAAGAAATAAAATTTAATCAACGCCGGTGATAAGAAAATAAGGGAAAAAGAAGTATGGGTTGAAAGTTAAAATAAAGAAAAGGATATATTAAAATAAAGTAAAGAAACAAAGAAAACTGCAGGCAGATCAAAGGAATGAAGAAAGAAAGTATAGAATGGAAAACGAAAACAAATAAAAGGTAAAAACAATCGAAAGAAAGAAAGAACGTAGAATGAAGTAATAAAGAAAAAGAAGCATGGCGAAAAAACGAAAGAAAATAAAAAAAAAAACAAAATAAAAGAAGAAAGTGTTCAAGAAAAATATAACAATTAACGAAAGAATGAAAAATAGAAAATTAAAGAAAGAAAGCTAGAAGAAAAAATATGGTATAAATAAAAATAATGTCAAAAAGATGATTTACAAAAGCAAATTGAATTAACTTATGATTTAATATAGTAGAAATGAATTTATGAATGAACTAATATTATGGCGAAGGGACCGTTTCCGGGTCGTTTCAATGTTTGTTTCAGTTGGTTATTTAACGACGCTGTAACAAATACTAGGTCATTTAGCGTCGATGGGATTGGTGATAGCGAAATGGTATTTGGCGAGATGAAGCCCGAGAATTCGCCAAAGATTACCTGACATTCGCCTTACGGTTGGGGAAAACCTCTGAAGAAACCAACAAACTAATCAGCCTAAGCGGGAACCCAACCCGCGCCCGAGCGCAGCTCCGGATCGGCAGGCAAACGCCTTAGCCGACTGAGCTACGCCGGCGGCTCGTTACAGTGTTATAACAGGCAAGCTTGTACTGTAAAGTTCTTAAGCAATAACATTAAATCCCAGAAATCTTTTCTGTTCCAGCTGAAGTTTACGGGGCCGGTATTTTATTTACTAGCTACAGCTAGAACATGGTCATGATATCGTATAATATAACCTTTATAATATTTACATCGCCCCAAGCCAAACGTATCTAAACGTATTAATATCGTTTTATTCCTTCCTTCCTTCTCCATTCCGAGTGCTTTGCCATCATTTCCATGGAGTCACAAACATTTCAGGCCGTAGGGGATATAAGAAACAGTTATAATTATTTTATTTTGAGGACTGATAGAATGCTATTACAGAAAGGAGACTTAGTTTCAATATGAAAGACGTAGTACACCAGAATATAGAGTTATGGAATCGCTTCTGGGTTGCTTGGTATTGCAAGTGGGTATGTATAAAAAAAAAGAGAGAAAGGGGGAGGAATGTGTGGGAAAGCTAAAGCAGAAGAGAACAAAGATAAATAGAGGAGAGGAAGCAAAAGTCAATCCCTGTCTTTCTCTTTCCTTCCGATAGAGTGCGGTGGGCTAACTGCATTCAAATGAGCAAAGTTCTGGAGATGGGTCCCCCTGAGGGCGTGTAACACAGCAGTGACGTGGAGGAAGTGGCGAAAAGCTGGAAGACGAAGGGGGAGTGAAAGAAGCCAAGATGAGACTTCACGATGTACGCATTTTGGTAGAGATTAACCTAAAAGCTATGAGCAGCAGGGAGAACAAGAGTTGTACATGGAAGTTGTATGTGTATGTATGTGATGGCTCGAAGCTGTTTGTGACATGCTGCTCACAATTTTTATCATCTTTTTACTTGTACTTCGTCCTATTCTAAAAAAAAAAGAAGACAAAAGGGTAGTAGTTTTATTACATTGTAGCCTATGCGCTGATGTTAGTATGCCAGTCAGGAGAAAGCTACGAGAGAGAAAAAGCGAGCAAGAACAAGGTCTGCAGCAGAAGACCAACAGATTTGCGTGTGTTTGCACTTGCTTGGTATCCTCCTAAACTCTCAGGTTGTATTCGTCGTATCTTGTCGGTCAACGACTAACAGCCTCGAGTCTTTAACAGAGACGAAAATTCAGAACCGACATCAAGAGCAAAACAAGACTTTTAAAGTTGCCAGGGGATTTTTTAATTACTCCTCCTCGGCATATTTGATTTGCCCTCGGGCCTCTTCATATTCGCCCCGATTTTCCAACAACCCAACTCCATCCCTTAACCCCTCCCCTAACCCCTGCCACCGACTCGTCTACACCCTCACGGCATCCACCAAACTCTTCTAACTTTGACGTTGTGCCGCAAAATATTGGTCTTCAATGGAGCATTTCCAAACCGTTAACATTGCGAGCTTCATGAAAAGTATGTACTAATCCGAGGAGTGTATTTTATTCCACCATTTTTTTTGGAGGGAGAAGGTTGGCAGAGAAGAAGAGGGGAGAGGTAGGGTTTGCTGTAGGAACTGAAATTTATAACAGTACCACCAGTGGCAACAGCGTTATTGTTTGTGGTCAGTTCTCATGGTGACAAAGTTGAGGGTAAAAAAACTCCTCTTTGTTGCCAGAGGTTTTATGAGTAGCTACTCAACAATAAAACACCGCCCGTGTAACAGAAGCTCTGTTTTATTAATAAAAATGTATACTATACGACAGTTTCTGCGTAATGGAAAATGAGAAACGAAATCAAATTTTTTTCCTCTACTTCGGTTATAAAATGTTCAACGACGTAAGTCAATACAACAGTTATTTTTATAAATGTGAGTTAAAATTAACTACAAAATTTAGCCTTTTACATGATCGTAATTATTGGAAAATTTACCACTAAGCTTTAGTTTGGAGTCTAGTTTGTTCTTTCTCTCTGTAGCGCGATCGAGTACAAATGGAAGAGTTAGGGTTCAATTCCAGACGGAGCGGAACTTTTCACTTCACCATCACCTACAGAAGGCTTAAAGGTGAACTTTGCTCCATTAAAGTGAATAAGCCTACTGGGTCTTTTTGTGGTTGAAAGGAGACTGCATCATGGCGCAGATCATATAAACTGCTATTAGTGCTGAGGTCTAGAAAGCGTAGGCTATGCTCTTGTATGCTTCAAGGACATATAAATTGCCACTTTTTCATTAATCACCATTTCACTAAAGAAATTTTATTTTAATTAGAAAATTCTTAATTCATCATTATCACCATCACAACGGTAACATAATAATAATAATAATAATAATAATAATAATAATTTATTTATTTATTTATTTATTATTAATATTTGTGTGCAGAACAACAGCCAGAGGCCAAATAATAATAATAATAATAATAATAATAATAATAATAATAATAATAATAATAATAAGAATAATAATAATAATAATCGCATTATCGTCATGATTATTTTTCATCTAAGTTCTATTTACAGTCACTTCAACTGCAGAGTTAGTCATTTCACGATTATGTACTGTCTATTGGAAGTAATATTATATTATTTTCTTTGTATTTCGGGATTCTGCCATCTATCGACATGTCTGCCTATCCCCATGTCATTTAGTGGCCATATAGGCCAGCATACATTTCACCATATACAATCGGTAGAGATTGAGATCTTACGAAACATTATCTGTATCTTAGTAGCAGAGGTAGGTCTCAGTATGGCATTTACCTCTTAAATAACCGAATATATTATTGTTTTATGATTGAGGAAACCACCAAAAACCTAGATCAGATTGGCTGATCACGGGATATGAAACCGTAACATCCATAAAGCAAGTAAACAGTGCTTTACCACTGAGCTACTTCGCTCGGTCGTTACCGTTAATATCATCGCTATCAACATCATCCGAAAATATGAACAAAATTCGGAGCAAAAAGTGTACGCTGCGGTATGTATTCTCCGATATAAAAGAGATCTGCATGAATTGCATTTTACATAACTTTTTAATTGAAGAAGTGAATAGAGCTATCACAGAAATTTTACTACAAAATTCACAATTTCTTCAGATACGTTTATTTCAAATAATTTCAGGCCTTGCTACTTCTTTTTCACTCAGTGTTACAACTTAGATTTTTAATTAATAACAATGAAATGTAAAGCAGATGTATCTACAACTAGTTGTAAATAATTTTCTGGCCGTGCGTATCTTTGCAAAAAAATATCATCTATGCTTCTCGATAAATAATCAAGATCTTCATTATAGGTAGTTAATTTTAATGTAATGTTATAATAGAAGTAGGAAATCGATCCTGAACCTACAAATGTGGTTATCAGGAGACAGCAGTAATCTATGGAAAGTGCTGAATATCTGCCACAGAAAACAAATAATTCTCCAACTACCACCGACATAAGGATTCTATACTTATTCTTATTTCTCTCTCTCTCATTCTCTCTCTCTATCTCTCCCCGTCTCTTTACTCAAAGCTTAATATTTTCAGTTCGACAGATTGCATTGGTCAGAAATGTAGCCTATAGTAAATATCGGAGAATACAATATTTATTTATTTATTTTGATACACAATTTTGACACAATCTCGCTCTCGCGCTTGTGGAATACCCTACCCAGTGACATCAGAGACTGTCGGAATTTAGTAGCGTTCAAAAGCAAGCTTATTAAGCATTTTCTTACTGCATAGAGTAGGTTTAATTTGTACTTAATCATTAAAAGAAATGCTTCTCTCTTCTTAACTTTTACAATAAACTGTCTAGCTTTTATTACCCAGTTAATCCTTTAGTACTTTTATTTTTATTGTATCTGTAACTTTAATATTAATTGTAATTATAATTGTAATTGTATTCTTAATATTGTAGTTGTAATCCCCTGGTAGAGGGGAAGAGAAGGCCTGATGGCCTTATCTCTAACAGGTTAAATAAATAATAATAATAATAATAATAATAATGATAATGATAATAATAATAATAATAATAATAATAAAGCGTATTTATTTGTTATTCGTGAAATCCTATTTCAGTTGTAGATACATTACAGTGGTAGTTTATGACTAGAATTAAAATTTATAGCAGCTAAGAAAAACAAGTCTTGTAAATGTAACTACAACACACATACAATACTTTCAAATTACTACATTAAATTCCATAGTATAAACTTTTTAATAAATTTAATTACTGTGACGTCTTAACTTATAGTTATTTTTTTATGGCTTTTAAGGAACCTGGAGGTTCATTGCCGCCCTCACATAAGCCCGCCATTGGCCCCTATCCTGAGATAGATTAATCCAGTCCCTACCATCATATTCCACCTCCCTCAAATTCATTTCAATATTATCCTCCCATCTACGTCTCGGCCTCCCAAAGGTCTTATTCCCTCCGGCCTCCCAACTCCCTCTACATGAACTTCTGTATTCGCCCATACGTGCTACATGTCCTGCCCACCTCAAACGTCTGGATTTAACGTTCCTAATTATGGCAGGTGAAGAATAAAATGCATGCAGTTTTGCGTTGTGTACCCTTTCTTCATGCTCTTGTAACTTCATCCCTCTTAGCCTCAAATATTTTCCTAAGCACCTTATTCTCAAACCCCTTAACCTTTGTTCCTCTCTCAAAGTGAGAGTCCAAGTTTCACAACCATACAGAACTACCGGTAATATAATTGTTTTATAAATTCTAACTTCCATTTTGGTATTTGAATACCGGTTTAGCCGAAACTACTGGATATTTAGACGTATGCGTGATAAAACATCAACGCGAAGAACAAGTCGGAAAAAAGAATTCCTTTGTAATTTCTTCGAAATTTGCTTCATTTGTGTAATAACGTACAAAATTATCCGATTAAAAACGCATTTACAGTGTGACACAAATGAAATGACAAAGGGATATTTTGTTCCGCTTGTTCTTCGCGTTGTTATCTTACCACTCATACGTCTCAACACCCAATAGTTTGGGAGTCAATTTTCAGACTTTTTTTCGGATAAAACGTTGACATCTGACTTTTCGGTTACTTACAACCGAAAGATTTTTTTATTAAAAATAATGCAGTTAAACTCCTTTCACCCTAATATAAATCAGCACTTAAAACACGAAAAACATGTTAATTAATTTGGTATTAGCTTGAAGAAAACTCTTTATAAATTTGTGATAGGTTTATTTCATTCTATGTGAAATGGGCAGATAGAGTAAGAAACGAAGCTGTGTTGGAAAGAATGGATGAAGAAAGAATGATGTTGAAACTGATCAGAAAGAGCAAAAGGAATTGGCTGGGTAACTGGTTCAAGAAGAAACTGCCTACTGAAGTATGCACTGAAAGGAATAGTGAACGGAAGAAAAGTTCGAGGCAGAAGAATGTGACATGATAGACCAAATTAAGGTCTAAGAGGAAGGCGGAAAATAGGAAATATGGAGAATGCTGCGTTTATAGTGAAAGACCTGCCCTTGGGCCGAACACTATGAATGAATATTATGTGATATTAAATAATAATATTATGTTAAATTATTACATGTCATAATTTTAATGTGGATTTTCATGAATAGAAAAATATTATAAGTTATTACAACAGGCCTACATACACAGAGTACACCGAGGTATTTTGATTAGTGGGGAAATTTGGTTAATGTTAAACCTTTGAAAGTGCTGCTGGGAGATTAGTGTCGCCATCTTACAATTTTGTTAGTAGAAGTAGTATGCAAACTGAGTAGGGGAGAGTCGGGTAGTATCGGACAGTGTGTTTCATCTACCATCATATGGTAGTACCTGAATGACATGGTTACGTTTCTCTATGCGATATCACAGAAACGTAACCATGTCAATCAGGTGCTATCATCGTGTGGTAGATGAAAGAAACTCACTGTCCGATATTACCCGATGTCCGATACTACCCGACTCTCCCCATACACCATAATGGCATAAATTAGCAGAAAAATCAGTGAATCCAGGTGTATGTGGAGCTATTTCTATTGATCTAGGTAGAATGTGAAAGCTCATTGTTTCTGTTATTTATGTGTTCTCTTATCTTATGCTTTTGTAAAATTAAGGCTTAAACAATGAGTTTATCGGTGAATAGTGGCGCATTCTGTTTCATAGTTTTTGTATGATTTTACGATATATTTTTGTTGAAGCATGGGCAAATTTAAATATAGGCCTAATTTCGCAGGGAAATTTGGATACAGTGTTCAACACAGTAATATTTAAGTATACATAATTTTAAGAAATTTCCATTATTTCAGATGATATATATAATTTGAAAAATGACGCTCGAATGCAGTGGAGTAAAGAGAGTATAGAACAAGCCCTTAAAGAGACTACTGACAATATGGTGTCTATTTTAGGAGTTGCACAGCTATATTTCAGGTCCCACACATAAGTTTATATAAAAAAGTGCAATCAAATCAAAAGGAAATATGCAGTTCTATTGGGTGCCCCTCTGTGTTTAATAACGACCTGGAAGAAAGGTTTTGGCGTAACTCCAGAAGAATTGTACATTTCAGCATATACTTATACAACCAAGTGTGATACAAATCAACCTCTTCATGGTCTGAAAACAAAAGCGCTGATAATGATTGGTACTTCGCCTTTCGTAAGGGGAACAATTTGAGTTTGAGAAAATCGAAATCTCTTTCCCGAGGCTAGAGCCGCTGGCGTTAATAAGGAAGCCTTAAATGTAACTAGACTTCGGACAATGACGGACACCACCTCGAAACTAGCCAGCCAGGTATTTTTATAATGTTAACACAGTAAAAAAGTTATTTTTAATCAGTGCCTATTTTAAGGTGCTTGGTCAAATTCTAGACGAGTTTAATCTGTGTAACCAACCAAAGTACATACAAACCATGGATGAAAGTGGACTTTCCGTGAATAATAGAACGCCAAAAGCTACTTCATGAAAAGGCGATAGGGAAGTGTCAGCTAACAGGTGTCGAACGAGGAGAAAATTTCGCAATGCTGCAATGAATCTATTAACTTCACTCACCACTAAGTAATATTTAAAGGAGTTCGGTTTGATATGAGAAGAAGAATTTATCATTAAAAAACAGCTCGATACAATGTCTGTTTTTGTTGTAGTTGGTCCATTAACGTTCATTTTTGGTGTTATTGAAATTAGCCTTTAAGATATCCAATTTGCCCCGCAAATATTAATATTGCTGAAATTCATGGAGTAAATTGTATAATGGCATTGCACTTTTAAATTTGGAAATTCAGTTTTAATAATTTGCATGAACATTGCCTAAGGAATATAAGTTTCCTCCTACCTACAGTATTAAGTAGAAGAATAACATTATTATTTTTAGAGTCAATGGTCAGAAAGCTCGAAATTATTCAAATTACCCCGATGTACTCTATATTTCTTTGTAATAGTCTGAAAATTTAATTACACAGATTCATTTAATGTATACAATTTATAAGCGAAATTCATATATTTACAAAACAAAGAGAAGATCCAGTCAGAATAAAATAATGAAAGCTGTCTCGAATACCAGGAACTGTGGAGTATGAACCCCTAATTACCGAAGGGAAGTTGTCTTATCGAATTTCCTACTGCGTAAGTAGACCTACTATTAGAATAAAAAACATTGAAATCGTTTCTCGTCTGTTTTCCTCCTAATTGTTAAAGGAAATACATGTGCTGGTAAACAATTAACAAAGAACTAATTTAGTCATTTACCTTTTTTATCCGTTCCTTTGCAGGGAATGTTAAAGCTGAATAGAAGAAGAGAGGGATAAGAGAGTAAATGACACGAAAAAGGGAAGGGAGAGAAAGAAGACAGAACTGGAAGCTTGTTAGGAGGAGTTCGTGCAGCTAAGAGAATGCTCCTAGTCTTCGTATAGCGTCAACTCCATAGCCGTCGGCGCATACAAAGGGAACGAGGGGGAGGGGGTGTCCTAGTATTATGTAATAGACTAAACTCTCAGAAAGGTTAATTAACGGAGCAAATACCGCCTAATGCATTAAATCACTTTACTCCTAACACAATTTAATATCATTTCTGCGATTATATAGGGATCATTTAAACAATGGTTTTGACTCGTTTTCATTTCGACGATAATGGCTTCCCTAACTTCTAACCTCTCTTCTGGCAAGCCCAAGGTTACGAGCCAAGCTTGTATTGCACACTGAGAATTATACGACTGGATTAGGCGTATGGCGCTCAGCTGACGTCTCCGTACTGCTTAGGTGTTAATTAAATAAATACGCCAAGTGGAGCAGCTGTAGTTATGTTTGAAGTTCTCTCAGCGCTCTGGAAACTAACCTCCGTCATTTGGAGTGGAACAAGTGTTCTCTGACGTACTTGCAACGACTTGCTGCTTGCTATGAAGCCTCGCTGTTTGTTTCTCAAATTTTACATCCATAGGATTTAGAAGTTAGACCATTCAGTTCAATGGGACACAGACATGAAATTAAATTTGACAAACGCTTATATAAAAATGTTTTCAAAAGTTTTGATAAGTCGTTTCTATAGTTAATGTCTTTGCTGAACGAAAATGTTATTTAGAGAAAATGATAAAAAATATAATATTAATGGAATGAGAGTGTCAGAACGAAAGGAATTTCGACTATTTCTTAAAATCCAACTGTTCAAATCCTGCTTTCTTCAGCGAGAAAGCTTCAGCTGAATATGCAGTCTGTTAAGTGGTCATTTTGACAATATTAATAGTAATAATAGTTTATTTATGCTCGACCATGCCGAAATGTTTTAATTATACACCTGAAAGTAGCCCTTTAATGGACCTCATTAAAGTACACCTATTCATTAAAGTTCAGGTGTTCCACCAATCAGAAAACACCATTGTAGCAATATGAAAGCGCAAGTATCGATTATTCTCGGATATGCAATCGAAAGACAACTAGCGAAACGTCACAGAGGCTGGAAATCCAATACTGTCGCAGAAGGTTATGTTCTGTTACTATAATAATTAGCGTTAATTGTAAATAATATTCAAATAAATTCAATTTGTCATCTCGTTTTTCAATGTCTAAATCAATTTCAAGGTTATATTAAGATGAATGTTTATTTTACTCTCTAGATTATATCAAAGTCAATGACATTCGTTTCTCGGAAAAAATTAATACTTTCGCGTCTTCACACATCTCACAATTTACGAGATATTGCACAAGGTCAGTTTCGCTCCCCAGTCAGATAAGAATGATATGAATACTTATGAATAATTTCAAGTTAGAAATATGGTCGAGCATAAAAAGTCGTATGAAACTTGCCTATAATGGTAATTAAGACTCTCGTATGAAAATTATGAAACTCGCTTGCGCTCGTTTCATAAACATACTTGCGTTTTAATTACTATCATTACAGGATCGTTGCATAATGTACTATTAATTTAACTATTATTAATATGAATGCGCTGACCAACAACGATTGACGGGTAATAGGTTAGCACAAGAATGACTGCAGTAATACGACCATCATAAGTGATAATTAGAGATGAAAATTTCATGCAAATGCATGTTTTTATAGAAACATAGGACATAGTTCAAAATTTGTACTTATCAATTTCATTATTCTCCAGTTCCAAATCTGTGTACTTTTTCCGTGCATATTTGCATGTTTTGGCCTTTTTTTGGGATAAAAACATGTATAATGCATATTTCAGCAATTTTTGGCTTAATCATGCATATAATATACATTACATTCTGTTTAAATGCATGTTTTCATAGTTTTGAGTAGACACCTCAGTTTCTCGATTTTTATGTCCCTCATTTTATTTTCAGAAATCAGGACTGAAAAAGGAAAAGAAAAAAAAAACTAAATATCAGAAAAAGGTTCATTCAAGCTAGCATCCATAACTTCTAGTTGTTATTCGAGTTTCGATCTCGCTGATGTAAGTTAAAGTATTGAAAATATATAAGAATAGACAAAGAATAAATTATTGACTATATTATACTTACCCACTCAATTACATCGTTTTAATATATGAAATCTACGTACGTGGCTATAAAGTTAAGTTTACTGTGAAAGAATAATAATAATAATAATAATAATAATAATAATAATAATAATAATAATAATAATAATACTTTATTGCCAGAACAAAGATACATATTGATTCTTTTAATATAAGAACTCTCCAGCACTCCCAAAAAGAGTAAGTTACATACTTGTGCTCAGAGGGCATTTCACATAATGTTAATGTTAAGACATTTTATTGAATAACAGAGTAAAAAGTAATAAAACAAAAAAGAAGAAGAAAAAACACATATCAGAATAATTGAACTTTATATTTTCTCTGTTAACAGCAATTCTTAATAGATTTTTTGAAGTAAGGAGCATTAGCAAATAATATACTCCAAGATCTTTGACACAATCTATTAACTATGTAACCAATTGTATTCAATTAGAATTAGAGTCTGGCTGGGCGGAAGAGAAGGCCTACTGGCCTTAGCTCTGCCAGATTATATAAATAAATAAATAAATAAATAAATAAATAAATAAATAAATAAATAAATAAATGAATGAATGAATGAATGAATGAATGAATGAATGAATAAATAAATTATTATTATTATTATTATTATTATTATTATTATTATTATTATTATTATTATTATTATTATTATTATTATTATTATGTTAACTTGATTATGATTTAAATTGTAAAAATTCAGAGATGGAAACTGAAATAAATACTTTTGACTATTTTTATGGAAAATCAGTTTGAAAGGAAACGTAATTACAGTTTTACAAAGTAATGGCTCTATCGCATTTTTAAGGCAGTGGGAAATTTGTATGTTGAGAAAATACCAGGAGCGAAGAACTGTAACAAATGAAATGAAGTTCCTAATGTACAGCACGTTTAAGTTTGTACATAAACAAGAGAAATGACAACAAAGAAATTAATTAAAACAGAAAGTATAAATAAAACAATATCAGAGATAACATACAGAACGAATACTTATAAAAACTTTCACGTGAACTTTACTGTTTTAGAGTATGAATTAAACGAAAAGACCCAAAAAGAGACGACAAGAATAAATCTGGAAGGAAAAAGGAACGGGCCATAGGGCCTAGTTCACGTTTTTATATGATGATGATATAAATTATAGTTTTAAGACAAATAAGAGTAATTTTCCTCGTCAAAGCACACTGAAGTGAGGATGAAAGACCCGAAAGAGACAAATTCTTGGTATTGTATTACAATGATTTTAATGAAGATGATGATGGTAATGATGTTAATGATTTTTTACACTGTAAAAAGTCTCGTAATTTCAAGTGATTGTTTTCTGTTTGAGCAGTAAATGATGATGATGATAATAATAATAATAGTAAAAGTAATAATAATAATAATAATAATAATAATAATAATAATAATAATAATAATAATAATTTTTGCAGCAAATTTTTCATAAATAATAGTTTTCCTTCACCCAAACTTAATTTTACTTCTCCATAAATCTCTGTCTTCCGTACCTTTCTCTGTAAGCCCATGATTGTTCATGCTTCTCTTTACTCCATCAATGAATACTTACTTAGTTCTTACTTATGGCTTTTAAGGAACCCGGAGGTTCATTTCCGCCCTCGCATAAGCCCGTCATCAGTCCCTATCCTGTGCAAGATTAATCCAGTCCCTACCATCATATCCCACCTCCCTCAAATCCATTTTAATATTATCCTCCCATCTAAGTCTCGGCCTCCCCGAAGGTCTTATTCCCTTCGGCCTCCCAACTGACACTCTATATGCATTTCTGGATTCGCCCATACGTGCTACATGCCCTGCAAATCTCAAACGTCTGAATTTTATGTTCTTAATTATGTCAGGCGAAGAATACAATGCGTGCAGTTCTGCGTTGTGTAACTTTCTCCATTCTCCTGTAACTTCATCCTTCTTAGCCCCAAATATTTTTATAAGAACCTTATTCTCAAACACCCTTAATCTCTGTTCCTCTCTCAAGTCCAAGTTTCATAACCATACAGAACAACAGGTAATATAACTGTTTTATAAATTCTTTCAGATTTTTTGACAGAAGACTAGATGACAAAAGCTTCTCAACCGAATAATAACAGGCATTTCTCATATTTATTGTGCGTTTAATATCCTCCTGAGTGTCATTTATAGGCCTATTTGTTACTGTTGCTCCGAGATATTTAAATTTTTCCACCTCTTCGAAGGATAAATCTCCAATTTCCATCAATGAATAATAATAATAATAATAATAATAATAATAATAATAATAATAATAATAATAATAATGAAAGGCACGAAAATTTACTTGAGCCTAAATTAATTAAGAATGTTGTATTCATAACATAGGAACATCTATTTCATGTCTGGGATTGTAACTAAAGACTATAGCTTCCACGCAACAGTGAAGTCGCACCAGAACCGTCGTGTACACCATATCCGCTTTGCTGTTACCTTATTAGCGTTAAATTAAGCAAATAATCGAAGCAGATTAGTTGTAAAATTGAACATCCTGGATATGCAAAATGACGAACTTCGCGACCAAAATTTGGCGGTGTAATCATACATTCTTTTCGACCTCAACTTTCAGTGGTTCCAACATGGCGGATTTTCATGTTATTGAGGTCGGTCAATCACCGTCACTGAACAGCGCAGTGGCCTCAACAATTTGTAAAATGTTATAAAATATGCAGCAGATTAATGACTGTGAGTATGCTTGAATACCGTCCAACAGCGATTCCGGCACATTTTCTAACTCTGACACAAGGCAAATCGTTTATATATTAATGAGTATTAAGTATGTCATGTCACACATTATTTTGGTGAAGGTGTTAAAATATCTTGTAGGAAAATGTATTTTATTGTTAAGATAGATATCTTGAGAAGGATAGATCTAACAGTAACACGATTTTAAAACCTTATAAAGCTGCACTGGTTATTGATATATCCGTTCTGCTGCAATAATAGTAAGCAGTAGTAATAGTAGTAATAGTAGTAATAGTAGTGGTAGTAGTAGTAGTGGTAGTGGTAGTAATAGGCTAGTAGTGAATAGTTTTAAGTCAGTAGTAGTAATAGGAGTAATAGCATTTTGTGTAACGTTTATTTGGACTACAGAAAATTAAAACAAAATAATATTAGTATATGGTCCAATCTAATTAATAATAATAATAATAATAATAATAATAATAATAATAATACTAATAATAATCCGTGGCGCTACAGCCCGTGAAGGGCCTAGACCGACCAGCCGGCTGCTGGCCTCACGCCCACATACCGAAGCAGAGGTGAACGATCATCCAACCAGAATGGAGGTATCGTGTGGTCTCAGCCGTTAAAGCTGGCATGCGCAACCGGATTTCGCTACCTATCGTAGCTCCCAAGTGCATCACGATGTTGGGTGGGCACCAGTCCCATACACTGGCCGAAATTTCATGAGAAAATTTCTTCCCCCATGAGAACTCGAACCAGCGCGCATTCCGTAACGCGAGTCCTAGACAGGATGCCTTAGACCACGACGCCACGACGCGGGACTCCGTCTAATTACTTATCTTTAATATAGAAATAAGTCAATACGGAACCATATACAAATATTATTTTGTTTTATTGTACCTGTTTGTCGGACCATTATGTCAATGAAACTACAGAAAAATGTCAAAATTCAAATTCAACGTGGCGGAGAAATAACAGACAAATTTTTTATGCAGCACTCTATCTAGGAAAGGATTATTTTTCATGCCAAAAAGTAGCAACAAGGGCCTCCCATCTATCCTTTTCTCCATGCTAAGGAATATATCGCTCCTGTTTTGAACCCCTCCCCCCGCCTCAATAGACTACTAAGGCTTATAAGTAATATTTAACTCGAGTAAATTAAGCATATTGTATGTCTTATTAATATTTAATTAGTTTATTCACTTTTGCCTCCAAAAAATTGTGAGTTCTTTACGACAGATTTATAGTTAGACACTAGTCACTTCAGTAATGAGGTTGTCGCCTTTAAGCTTTATGATAAAAGTTTCGAAATTGAATTCCCTCCTTGTCGGATATAACGGTATTCCTTTAGCAATCGAGCCTCGTTATTTCTTCCTGGAAACAGGCTCTGTCATGGGCAAGTAAGGTTGGAAACTGGAAATATTCCATAATAATCCCTTACAACCGAAATATGTAAACATGTACAGACACAAAAATAAAATTTGGAGCTCCCTTATTGTGTATGTTTCGCTTACAACACACTGCGCAAGTGCAGTAAACAAGAGCCCCTTTATTTATGCTACTTGTGGACAGTCATGTGAAATTGTTGCCTACATAGAGGCGGACTCCCATCAAGACTCGCTCCAAATTTTAATTCCATATCTGTACACTTTCCATAAATATAACAGATAAAAGCATAATTTGACCAATATTAACTTTCTCGATAAAAATGGACCGTTTGCAAATGAATGATCTAAAGTCATCAGGTGAGTACCCAAAGGAATATTTGTATATGATTAAATTCCTTAAAGTAAACACCAAATACAAAATTTTAGCTGTGACTAAGATGTCAAAAATAAACTTCAAAAATAGCTTAAATTGGCATTTAGTAGACCTATATCCATTTTTTCAGATTGTTGATCATACATTGTAGACACGGCTGTCTGATGTCGTTTACATTTTCTTATGCACTTTAGGCCTATTTTGATATTTAATTTATATACTACCAATACCGAATTTCTACTCGCAGAGGGAAAACGTAATTATTCAAAAATTCTCAACGATAGTAATTATAATGTACGGGTCATCGTATACACAGATCTTGTTAAATTGTAGAGTGTTATTAACATCCTGCCTTTAATTCCGCTCCTGGCTTCGTGGTTTAAGGCATCCTTCCCATGACTTTCGTAACGGAATGCGCTCTGGTTTGAGTCCTCACGGGGGAAGAAATTTTCTCATGAAATTTTGGATAGTGTATGGGACCGGTGCTCATTCAGCATCGTGATACACTTGGGAGCTACGATAGGTAGCGAAATCCGGTTACGAAAGCCAGATACGACTGGGGATCATCGTACTAAACAAGAGACCTCAATTCTGATTGGATGATCGTCCACCTCTGCTTCGGCATGTAGACTTAAAGCTAGCAGCCAGCTGGTTAGTCTGGATCTTCATTAAAGGGCTGTTGCGCCACATACTAACTTGACTTTACAATAGTAGGCCTACAAGGAGTAACTCATCTGGATTTGGATCGCTTAATGAAGTGAATTTTACTGAAGCACTGTCAGAGTTAGACATTTTAAGCTACATTAAAAATTATTTTCCTTGCCCTACGGTTTGTATAGAAAGATAGATTTTATTTTGCATGTAGGCCTAACTTATTCATTGCATCATAAACCTACTTACAAACTTTCAAAGAGGATATCAAACTCAAATTGTGACACGTTCCCTTGTTAGTACAGGGACATCATTTTGTTTTTACTTCAATTTTTATTGTACCTGAGTTTCTGAATGTACTTCACTCCCACCCCTTCTACTAATGAAGTTCAACCGTCCTCCACACAGAACCAAGACCGCATATACAGTCATAGTAGCCTTACAGTCACAGTAAACAGTACGTTCCAAAAATATATTCACGTTTTCCAGTGACGAAAGTGCTTTCATTATTGAATCATTTTCGCAAAGATATTGTCGTCCATTTGCCCACGTCACATCCCGATTCCCCCACCAGCTTCTATTCGTCACTCTGTAAAGGCTAGTGGTTGGGCTGTCTTAGTTGTTTTCTGAGAACATTAATTTCTGTTAGGAATTGGACGTCTAGTAATATTATACAACTGTTTAAAATAACTGAAATAAAAGGGTCTCGTTAAGTAATTAAATGTCATGTGATTTCCCCCCTTTGAACGACCCTGCGACGTGACCACTTAGACGGACAGTAGATAGCATGTCTAAGTAATTTTATCTTTTCGGATCGGGCAGAAGTGAAAACTGAATTTACAGTACTATTTTATAGAGTAGGTACAGAATTATTTCAACATGAGTTACTAGTACGAAGGATGAAACTGGTAATTGGAATTAGGTACAATCGTCTATAGTGCAATAATATGCACATTAGAACTGAAGCCTGTATCGAAATGAATGGCCACCATTTTCAAAATTGTGTTTAAATATCCAAATTATGATTATTTTTCAATTTAACTTCATTTTCTATAGTGTACGCTAATGTGCTGTAGACAGTATAATATACACTGCATAATGATTACGGCTCCCTTGGACAGCTGAGTTCGTGAGTAAAAAAAAAACTAATTGTTAATACTGTACTGTATTTTGATTAAACAAAAACCAAATGAAAATTATCAAACTCAAAATCGCGATATTTCCTAGTTTACGTAAATATATGAACTACTTTTCTTTCCTCCTATACCTATTAAAGTGATTTGTTTGTATTTTACGCAAGTATCATCGAATTCCAGTCGTAGAAAACGGTAGGTTAGGAAACGGTTTTTCCGGTTCTCAGCCGATCCAAAGGTATAGCCAGGTTAATATTAGAAATGTTAATGAAAATAAAATAATGTCCCTGTATAATATTCGTAAAGGATTATTAAAATAATTATGATAATTACGACATGTTTTTTCCTGCTGCTGTTACCCTGAAACAAAACAACGATGTGTAT
The DNA here is from genome assembly GCF_040183065.1 of Periplaneta americana. NCBI lineage: Eukaryota > Metazoa > Arthropoda > Insecta > Blattodea > Blattidae > Periplaneta > Periplaneta americana. Next base: position 65,757,337 of record NC_091133.1, on the reverse strand, counting down.
TGAAAGGAAATAGTAAGACTATGAGCTGCAGAAATTAGATTCCCTCGGCAAGTCAAAGGTTGCACGGCCACAAATAATCATAACCTTCACCAGGCGGTTCTCAAGGATATCCTTTGCGCTGGCAAAAGAGTACCAATATAACTTGAGAAACGCCACGTACTCCTACCCAATTCGATCCATGCATGTCCTCGTCACGGCCCCTGGATAGCGCTAAGACAAGCACGGGCGAAAGAAGAATTCTCGACGCTCCAAAATTGAGACAAGTCAGATAAGGGAAAGAGAACCTAGACAGAAAACCCGATCCTACTCGTTACGGAGTTGTGCTTAGGATAGGTAACCCAACCGCACAAAAAGAACCTAAGTCTTTTAAGAGTGGTTGCTGTTCAAAATCTTTACTAGTTTCCGTGTTACGGCGAGTTAAACAAAGGAGTATTTTCGCCTGGCGGACTTCCATGGAGAGTGATTTCAAGTTTTTTCTCGAAATGTTTCCGTTGTTTTAAGTTTTCGAGTTAAGCGTGAGTTTTGAAATTTAATAAAAATTGTTCTGTTACATAAATAACATTTATGCTCGAGCATGCCGAAATGAAGTAGATCTAATTATACACCTGGTAGCAGCCCTTTAATGGACCTCATTAAAGTACACCTATTCATTAAAGTTCAGGTGTTCCACCAATCAGAAAATACCATTGTAGCAATATGAAAGCGCAAGTATCGATTATTCTCGGATATGCAATCGAAAGACAACTAGTTCTGTTACTATAATAATTAGCGTTAATTGTAAATAATATTCAAATAAATTCAATTTGTCATCTCGTTTTTCAATGTCTAATTCAATTTGAAGGTTATATCAAGATTAATGTTTATTTTACTCTCTAGATTATATCAAGGTCAATGTCGATATTTGTTTCTCGGAAAAAATCAATACTATCGCGTCTGCGCACATCTCACAATTTACGAGGTATTGCACAAGGTCAGTTCCGCTCCTCAGTCAGTTAAGAGAAACATGACTATTTATGAATAATTTGAAGTTAGAAATATGGTCTAGCATAAAAAGTCGCATGAAACTTGACTATAAAGGTAATCAAGACGCTCGTATGAAAATTATAAAATTCGCTTGCGCTCGTTTCATAAACATACTCGCGTCTTAATTACTCTCATTATAGGCTCGTTGCATAATGTACTATTATGTTGATTAAACGTCTTAATGTGACATAGGCTAGTTTGAAATTAAAAAAATGAGAACAATAACATAGTTGTCTTTATATTTATTATTGGTATTATTGTCATTATTATTTATTATTATTATTACTATTAGTATTATTATTATTATTATTATTATTATTATTATTATTCCACCTGCTTCGGCATGTGGACGTGAGGCCAACAGCCGGCTGGTGGTCATGGTCCTTCATGGGCTGTCGTGCCTCGGATTATTATTATTATTATTATTATTATTATTATTATTATTATTATTATTATTATTATTATTTTCTGTGGACTGAAGCTGTCTTGTTTCATTTTCCTGTCCTAGCACAAGAACCATTCCACTTCAAACCTAACAAGATTACATATTGCTATCTCCAATTTTTTTTTTTTTTTTTGAGATATATATAACTCTAAAATATATTTGATCCGTGTATATTTTTTTCTACAAATCTAATTTCGGCGGATATTACGTCACGAAATTTTCAAAAACCATTTGTACCAATTCCTAGGATCTATATATCTCCGGTTGTAATCATTCATATTATTAAATTTAGTCTTGGGCTCACATGAAAGATAGAAATCCCAGTGAAATAATGGGATATTCTACATATCAGGATTCATGGCTTGTCACTTCTTTAACTTGACCTCTCACCAATTTTATAAGAGACCTATATTTTTAGGTTGTTGACAGTATAAACGAGCATGCTGAGTATTTATTAATTATATACGATATACTTATTTCAATGCATACATTAACATTGTGTGTATCATTGAACTATTATTGCTGACGTAATTTCTGGCCAACGAAACCCAGCCACTGGAATACTACATACACCCGCCAGCAGCCACGGATGCACTAGCGTGCTCGCGGGTAAGAGAAGCTAGCCCGAAGGTGCACTGTGCTGACAACCGCTGATTTACAACAATAAATTATTGCATCCAATCTATCTATCTATATCTATAGCTACTAATAATAAATCTGTAGCCGAAATTTTTCTGGCAATTTTCGATTTTCCAAAAATAATTGGTCCTAACATATATAATTAACCACCCTGAAACCGAAAATCGCTTTTTTGAAATTTTTGTTTGTATGTTTGTCTGTCTGTCTGGATGTTTGTTACCTTTTCACGTGATAATAGGTGAACGGATTTCGATGAAAATTAGAATATAAATTAAGTTCGTTGTAACTTAGATTTTAGGTTATATAGCATTCAAAATACGCTATTTAAAAGGGGGTTATAAAGGGGCCTGAATTAAATAAATCGAAATATCTCGCTTATTATTGATTTTTGTGAAAAATGTTACATAACAAACGTTTCTTTAAAACCCATTTGCGATAAGTTTTATTCTTTGAAAAAGTTTGATAGGACTGATATTTAATGAGATAAATGAGTTTTAGAATTAAAATAACTGCCGTCTAAGGCGGTGTAATGAAATAAAAAACAAATGACTTCGTCTATAAGGGGCCTTGGACAGCAACAATCGAAAGCTATGAAACATAGCCTACAGAGAATGTTTCTGTGTTTGTATGAAGTAATATCAAAAGCTATATTAACCGATTTGTATAATTAATTATTATTTCACCATTTGAAAGTGTAGTTTCTCTAGATGGACATAATACTATAACGTTATTACAGTAACTTCTGAGTGAATTGAGGACAGAAAACTTGATAGGCTATTCTGTATATTCGTTTTCTGTATTTCTTAAAATAATGTTTATGTAAGTTACATCCGTTATCAACACACTTTTTATATAATATAATATAATATAATATAATATAATATAATATAATATAATATAATATAATATAATATAATATATAATATAATATAATATAATATAATATAATATAATTTAAGTTATTTGAAGGGTTCAGAACCATAGTGGGCCAAGCGCCATTTACTGAATATGTAGAAAACAAGGGTTAAAATTAAGTTATTACCATAATTCAATGGAAACATATAGGAAGTAAAATAAAGTATTCACATTAAATCTAAATGATGTCAATGTTCATTGAACTATGGTTGCATGTAATAAAAATTAAGAAACATGTTAAAGGAATTGTCATTGCACCAAATGAGTGGTCTCTGGACCAAAATGATCGCATTTTAATTATTTAAATACAATTAAAATTAAGTAACATATTAAACGATTTATCCGTCTATCAAACACGAATGTTCCCTGGATCAAACGTCCTATTTTAATTATGTAATTACTTTTTATTTATTTCTAACGGATGCAGCGGAGCGCACGGGTACGGCTAGTACTAATAATAAATCTGTAGCCAAAATTTTTCTGGTAATTTTCGATTTTCCAAAAATAATTGGTGTTAACGTGTATAATTAATCATTTTGAAACCGAAAATCGCTTTTTTGAAATTTTTAATTTGTATGTTTGTCTGTCTGTCTGTCTTAATGTTTGTTACCTTTTCACGCGAAAATGACTGAACCAATTTATATGAAAATTGGAATATAAAGTAAGTTCGTTGTAACTTAGATTTTAGGCTATATGGCATTCAAAACACTTTATTTAAAAGATGGGTTATAAGGGGTCTTTAATTAAATAAATCGAAAGATCTCCCTTATTATTTGTTTTTGTGACAAATGTTACATAACAAACGTTTCTTTAAAACTGATTTCCGATAAGTTTTATTCTATGCAAAATTTTGATAGGACTGATATTTAAGCAGATACAAGAGTTTTAAAAAAACTACGTTTTACCAGCGCCGCAGCGCTTTCTCAGATTAATAGCCTAGGCTATAATGCCTATAATGAAATCAGAACAAATGACTCAGTCTATTTAAGATGGCCTTTCACACATCAAAGAGTGAATATTATTCATTTAACATTATTTGTATTCTATGATGGAAATATGTAAATGTATAATGTCATAAATGTTTATCTATCCATGCGAAATTGTTAACTTTATAATTAACATCATAACCTGAGAGTGAAGGTTTTATTGCATGTGCATAAATAAACAATGCAACCACGGTATGGCTACAGACAAATAAATATAGTGGCTAATGCTCGCGAATTTCATTACATTGTCAACAATGTCAATTAAGTTGCCGATACTGCTATTGTACGTGAGAAACAGCATAAAGGTGAGTCTTGATCTTCAATACTTATTTTGTCATGTTTGATTGATCATTACTTACACCATTTGATATTTTTTGTGAACACTAATTTCTTTACATATACGTTATCAGTGAGACATTTTTGCAATTTAGGTAGAACTCTGTAGTAATGTCACGAGAGGTCTGAGATTTGCCGATAAATCCACAAGCGATTTATCTGGGAAATCTCAGACCTCGAGTGACATTTATTAAGACTCTTTCCTGAATAAAATAAAAATGTAAATAATATATTTCTAAAATTCGATCACAAAATGTTAATAATTGTTTATTAACGAATACTTAACCTATTCAGACATTGTGAAGTTGAAATAACTACTCGTAGATGAATATCGATTACTACAATAAAGAAATTCGATGTTATTACTCAGTAATGCCATTTGCGAAAAGCGAAATACAGGTTTAACAATGTTAATTACATGTACTGCACTTTTCTCTTATTATTATAACATAAATACATTTTCATTATCTGCTGAAATCATAATTTAACAGTAACAGTGGGGACAGCTATATACCAATGCTTATATGTATTTACAGCGAGACATGTTGCTACACAGTGAAACCATCTCTGTATAGATAGGCCTAATTAAAACACGAATTTTATTACGCCATACGGAAGGCAGTTTGATCAAAGACCTTATTATTACTATCCAAGGTCTTTGGGTTTGATATGCGATAATGTTACATAAATTTGAACATCTGAGTTTCTATTAATTGTTTCATTTCATCCACAAAATACAAATTTTATAGGCTACAATTTTATTATAGGTTACGTTACCTGTGGGAGAAGGACGAATGTCAGCTGTGCCTTATTTCGACCGTTACAATCACACGAAAGCATTTTTTATAGCTCGACAAACGCATTCTCGCTACAGTGTGTAACGGAACTAAAGCTGCATCTACACAGTTCAATATTCCAATCGCTTATGCCTGCAATCTGGGAAGAATATTGAAAGAATCAAGTTTAAAAGGTACGTTCAATTAAGATGCATGAAGATATTGTGTCTACATGGTGCGCCGTTTTGAACGTCTTCACTGCGTAAATCTATACTAATAATAAATCTGTAGCCAAAATTTTTCTGGTAATTTTCGATTTTCCAAAAATAATTGGTGTTAACATGTATAATTAACCATTCTGAAACCAAAAATCGCTTTTTTGAAATTTTTGTCTGTCTGTCTGGATGTTTGTTACCTTTCCACGCGATAGTGGCTGAACCGATTTATATGAAAATTGAAATATAAATTAGGTTCGTTGCAACTTAGATTTTAGGCTATATGGCATTCAAAATACTTTATTTAAAAGGTGGGCTTTAATTAAATAAATCGAAATATCTCCCTTATTATTCATTTTCATAAAAAATGTTACATAGCAAAAGTTTTTTTAAATGTGATTTCCGACATGTTTTATTCTATGCAAAATTTTGATGGGACCAAATTGCACCAAAAACAGATGTTCTCTGAAACAAATGATCATATTTTAATTATTTTCATGCAATAACAAATAAGAAATATGTTAAAGGAATTATCATTGCACTAAATGAGTGGTCTCTGGACTAAAATGATCGCATTTTAATTACTGTATTTAAATACAATTTAAATTAAGTGACATATTAAACGATTTAACCTTCTATCAAACACGAATGTTCCCTGGACCAGATGTTCTATTTTAATTATGTAATTACTTTATATTTATTTCTAACAAGTGCAGCGGAGCGCACCGGTACAGCTAGTAGCTAAATAAAATTGTATCATTGATTAGTCAAATGATTCTGTTTGTAAACATAGGTCTAACGAAATATGTCTCTGAAATTATTTTTCTTTCTCCTGAAACGTGTATTATAGATTTGTTGATTACACTCTTATTCCGGGGAGTTCTTCAATTAATCGTTTTCTGACACATAATTAAAAAATATAGGCCTACAGAACAGACATTTCTAGGATTTTTTTTTTTTTTGTAAACGAAATTTTATCATTTGAGACAGCACCTGCAAAATGTAGCAGATCTGTACCACATCTACCCCTGATTCTTAATTATTATAGCTATGACAGAACTGTTTTTAAAAATTGAAAAATTAACAACGTAGTTTATCGGAAAACTAAAAAGTGATTACTTGGGAGTGCGTCCTTCCTGAGCCAGTAACTTAATTTGCATTTTATAATAAGGTTACACTTTGTGTCAAAAAATTCCTGTTTCTTCCACGACAAACCTATAAAAAGAGATTATTTTTTCAGTACAAAAGTGGGAAAGTCCGTGGTCTTATCAGAGCGTTAACGACGGCTATGACCCAGGCCAGGCAGCGCCGCTTCCAGGCTAACCCGAGCCTGTCTGCATTCGTGTTGATACGAAGCATATCAATCATGGCGATGTCGATGGGGATGTTTGCTATCGCAGCCGCTGGACTACCCTTCAACCCTCTACCCCTCTCTCACTGCCGCTACCCAACAATTTTGCACTCTGCATGAATAGCAGCAGTTGGGCTTTCGCGAACCCCCACTCACCCTCATCCCACTAGTCCCGGTAGGGGTTGTGTACGCTATTCATAGCTGCGTGATGGACACCCCGCATAGGGTTGTCTTCAGATTTTGTCTAATGTAAATTATATGTTGACCAAACCTATTATTTGACTTTATAATCTACTGCAGAAGCACTAGAGCTTATATAGACTGACCTGAATATCACGCTAGAGGTTATTCAAATTTATGTACTCTTGATTTTAAATCTAAATTGAATCTTCAAGTACTTTAGATTATGGCGTAATATCGTTTATAAAATTCGTGTTGTATTAGTCTCTCTCGCCCCCACTCTCTCTTTCTGCTCCCCACCCTCCTCTAATCCGTCCTTACCTCATTGGATTGTTAAATATGAAGACCTAACGTCTGTCCGCAATTGGGTTCTGCGACCCTGGAGTTTTCAGGAAGTCCTGGGAGAGGTCGTTATATAGGCCTACAGTGTCGTTCGGGCGGTTGCATACCCGGCATTTTTCTGAAGCTAGCGCAGCACTGGATTTTTTCTGTTATAACTTATGAGTGGGATGGAATACCAAATTTAAGTGACAACAAGCACTTTCTTAAGACTTGTTTTCTTTTAACCCTCCTACTACCATGAGGTCGTGTGAGACATCTAGAGCACATTCAAAGTCGCGTATGTTTTTTGTTTTCTTATATAGAAAATTCTGAAACAAATTGACTTCCTTCCTTTGAGCGTGTACTTTCTAGCGACGTTTCGACTTTTATTTTATTTTGAACAGGAGAAAAATTATTAATTGTCATTATACTGAGCATCACTGATATATCAAATGACTCCACATAAAATTGGCGCTCTTTTTGATTATTTATTTGCTTTAAACAGGAAATAGTTTCGAATATCTATTTTATAAATCACAGAATCATAGCCTATATGATACTGTTATTAATTTTTGATCCTACAGAATTCTCTGCTGTGGTTATTTTTTATTAATAACCGAAAAAATTCAATCCGACCCCGGGAATGGAAACCAGGACCCCCAGTTCTACTCACTGGGCGCCTCTGTCACTGAGCTGCGCAGAGGGGTACATAAGTAGAACCATATAAATACTCGTAAATTTAGTTCTTAAAACAAAATGTTATCTTAATTTACTTGGGGTCACCAATGACCCCAGTGATATCCAATGTAACAGAATAATTCTGGTAGTAAGAGAGTTAATGTATCCAATATACAGTTTCTTTGAAAAGGATGTCCATACCTGCTGCAGTACTTCCTGGTCCTATTATGTTCAACTGTCGTTTGTACTTTAAAGTACAAGTAATTATTTTATTTTATAAAAGGATAAGTTGTATGGCAAAATACCTGCATTCAAGGAAATGTTTGGGAACGTTTACAGGAAAGTTATAGACCTGAATGGCATTAGAAGTCCACTGATTTTACAAAGACATGACAGTAATTATTTCATCATAACTGAGCTACCGCTGTGAAAGGTGGTCGGAGAGTGATGATGACCACACAACCTCATTCTAGTGCCGAGTCAAGGAAGAAAGAAGCTCTACCTCCATTTCCCCAAAACGCTTTCATGGAGTAGGCATACTGTATTGGGGAACCTTTACCTTTTCATGTGCAATATATTGTTACTTATATTATGTTCTATTTTTTAGTTTGGTAAAGTCCCAATACTCGTAAGTTTAGTGATCGGAATTCTGTTATTTTACGACGCCTTATTTAATTTTTTAGACCCCACTCAAAAGTCCTATTTACTACGCGGGTCTCTTTAGTGTGTTTCTATTAATTTTTCATCTGCATGATGTGATGTAATGATCTGTAACTTCATCTGCCTTTTGTGCTGTAGCATCGTATACTATGTATATTCGGAAATAATTATAACAAATGCAATATTAAACATTAATTTTTTTACAGTACCTTTATGTGGATCCAAAATGAGATCTTCTTTCTTATGTCTTCACGAATGTTTCCGTCATTGTAAAGTATTTGTAAGTTTTCGCTTATATTATACGTGCTTGCGAATGTTCACTCCTGCTCGCTAAATTGTATATTCCGAAAAAAAAAAACTGTTTGCGAATAAATTACACCTAAACAGAGTTTTTAATAATATATTTCCAAAATCAGCAATACACAACCTGTTTGATTCGCGGTTAAATTCTAACGCTTTTAACTAAGTAACTGACAACTCTATGTAGTCCACAGTAAACGACAAGGAAAGCGAGCGAAAATACATAGCGTCTACTGGCTACCAACGTCCAATAGGATTGTTCGTACTAAAATAGATAATATAATCAAAGAAGTATAATCTTAACTAGAAAGAAATAGAACCTCACGACTCTTCAATACAAAATACATACAGCCGAAATAATGTTTTATAAAAAAAATCAAGGCAATGACTATGTTAAAACGCGATCGAATGACATATCTTCACGATTTAACATCTTTTTTACTAACAAACGCCATCCAATCATACATAAGCTTTCATCTGCTTCTGTCGAGATTTAGTTCGGTGTACAAGTCGAGGCTTTTTATGTTGTAGTGAAGGTTTCTGCGTAGCTACTTAAGTTATTATATCACTTTATCGGTTTTCTGTGGTGCAGTTTTGTGAAAATTAAGTGTTTGGATGCTAACTTTTTACACATAGGTGACAATATCTAACATCAGTGTGTGATTCCGTTATTATTTCAGTCTTATAGTGTGAGTGTTCAGCGTCAGTAGTTAATCGAATGTAATTCTTAAAATTACGGAGTAAAATATGCTTGAAATACTAGTGGAAATTATCAGTTTTGATGAATAGGAATATTAGATTAAATTTTCATTGAGTAATGCGTTACCTATTATTGGACTTAAAGTATTATTCTAAAATTATACCTTGCAGCAGTCATGTTTGCACCTACTGTACATAAGAGCTGAAGTACAGATTTAATTTATGCGTGGGAAAAGTGATAGTGGGTTCAATTACCGCCTTGAACACGAAAGTCCATTGCTTATACGTATGTTTTCATTTGTCATATATGAGGACTAAATTGGCAGAATGAACACAATGGTTTTTACATTGTATAAAGTAATCATAAAGTTACAAACAAATTTAGGTTCTATTGCTTCGGCAGGGAACAAATCTAATAGTTTCCATTTTTCTAAATTTCATTTTTTTCTTATGGAGTTTATAAGATGTGATAAGTGTCATGAAACTATGTTCGAAATTTACGAGCCTGTTTAAAATATTAAAAATCATGCGCATTAGGTAACAGAAATGTATGCCTTAAATGAAATTAGATAGGCCTATGTCAATTAAGTGATATAATTTGTAAACGTAACATTCATCAAGTTCTTTCTTGTTCTGTTAAACTGAACTCATGGAAGATGTTCAAGTTTGCATGTTGGAAGGATACATTCATCTCATTTGCAGGTAATGTAGTCTACTTACTTTTTGTATATTGTAGTTCTCCTTGATATAGTAATTTTTATTTCTAGATCTACTATGGGGAAGAAACATTGGACAGAAACAGAATACTTAGAAGGAAGAGCACTATTAATATGTAATAACGATTCAGTAATTGACCATAATAGTCTACACCGTTGCCTCACATAATTATGTCACTTATGTACTCATAATGACATACGCGTGAAAATGAGGGATTTACTCTCTTTCTCTCTTTTTTACATATATTTCATGTTAATTTATTAATTTTATTAATTTACTTTTACCTTGGGTACAGCAGCCGGGATTCGATCCATAAACTTTTTGAATTATAGTTAGAATAGTCAGACGCTTTACCACTACACTATGAAGCGATTTGCAAGACACATCTTAAAATATTCCACTTAATATTGTTTGTTATTTATAAATACACATCAATATATTACGCCAGATTAAGGTCCACTTCCTGGAAATAAGGTGAGTATAAATTACATCGTATTAGCTGTCTCATTCTAATTCAGAATGTAATTTTATTTTTGTTGGGGGCTAATCCCTCTCAAACCCCCGCTTGAGGCTGTCACCTCCAAACCTCCACTAGCGTATAATAAAAAATAAAAAGAAATCATTAAACCAATTAAATACACAGGGGCAAGAAATAATATTTCCATTGAAGTTAAGTTAGTGAACACATTATAATATCAGATGAACTATTTATGGAATTTGTAAAGGATGTGAAATCGTGTATATCCAGTGTACGCAGTCATCGTTAAAAACAAATAAATATACCGCACACTCACACTCTTACAAAAGCATGCACCCTAGAGAAACTCAGACAGCGAACACTTAAAGGTGAGTACAAAACCGGCATATGACTCAACGGCGTATTACGTTTAATTACCAACGATTCTTCTAAGCTATAATTTAACATAATCTTTAAAGTAATGAAAAACTAATCTATATTACAAAGCTTCTTAATTTCTAATTAATTTCAGTGATCTTAAATTCAAACAGAGACTAATTGGAATGTATTTATTAACGTAATAGTTAGTTATTACAACTTTTCTACGACAGCAAGGATTTTGGAATTACTATTATGAGTTATTGTAACATTTTATTTAATCAGAATATACTCATAATCAATATAACAAATCAGAGTTTTAAAAATCTAAGCTTTTTTTTTCGGAATTCTAAAAATATTAAAACATCAATATTTTGATATCACTCTTAATTGCCTAGTTCGTGCAAAATTAGAGTACGCTAGTAAAATTTAGTCTCCTTAATGCGAATAAAAAAGTTTTTAAATATTTCCCCCGATTTCTCTATTTTAAAACGTTTATTTATCTTAAAAGTAAACTGCTTCGTACAATAATTTATTTTCTGAATTTAAATTATTATCACTTAGTCCATCCCCGTGGAATAATAGTTAGCACATCTGACCGTAAAACGAGCGGGCTAGGGTTCAAATCCTGGTTGGGAAAGTTTCGTGGTTGAGAGTTTTTCTTTTCTCTCTCTCTCTCTCTCTCTCTCTCTCTCTCTCTCAACTCGTTAAGAGCAAAAGCTGGGTAGCTTTTGGCACTGGACCCTAGACTCATTTCGCTAGCATTATCACCTTCATTTCACTCAGAAGTCAGATAAATATTTCAGTTGGTAAATCATCGTAAAATAATAGAGTTAAAAAAATCACCACACGTAGTTTATTTTAATAAGATGGGCAATAAATTCACTTATAAACTTTCGCATTCAAAGTACGAGTTAATAACAATGAATTATTTTGCCAGATACAAATTTCATAAGATTTGGACATTGGATTTCGGTTATTCTTACACCCTATTTTAAAATATCTTAATAAATATACATGAGATTATAAAACATTATCAAACGTAAATATTAGATAAGCGTACACAATATTATTTACAATATAAGTATGCATATTACTTTGCATATTTTGCAGTACTGGCTAAAATTCACAAAATCCGACAAAATGAGATATGTTTCACGGATATTTTAAATTATGTAATTATTTTTTTCTGTACATTACTGCTAATGTTTAGATTAGTGTTACATAACTGGCAACGATTAGCGCATCTGGCCGCGAAACCAGGTGGCCCGGGTTCGAATCCCGGTCGGGACAAGTTACCTGGTTGAGGTTTTTTCCGGGGTTTTCCCTCAACCATATATGAACAAATGCTGGGTAACTATCGGTGCTGGACCCCGGACGCATTTCACCGGCATTATCACCTTCATCTCTTCAGACGCTAAATAACCTGAGATGTTGATACAGCGTCGTAAATAACTTACTAACTTACATAACTGGCCACGATTATTTAAAAGTGAATTTTATTTTATTCTACAATTTATTTGTTAATCTCCACAAAATGTCAGTTCTGTGACTTCTCAGAGCTGACAGTCACAGAACTGACAAGAACCAATTTTTAATTTGTTATCCTTTACATGTCATTTTGATTATTAGGTTTAAGTTTATGTTCAATATGCTCACCCTCATATCTGACTGTTAACATAAATCTACATGACACATTGGTTATATTTTCCAGAATTTGACTATCTCAGAACTGACTGGTAATAAAGGTACTCACAAGAAAACAGTTACATACGCTTTTCTTTCAGTAATATAAAAATTATAAATCACTCTTTCACTGCATACTCCTGCACTGTGGCCCATACCAAACAACTTACTGAAGAGATGTTCTGGACTCTTGCTGTCATCCAGTGGATACGTATATTGCTTGTAGTATGTGTTACAGAAGTGACATTAACTGTTAGGGACTGATTTAAATAATATTTAGAGAATTAAAGAAACAATTCAGTGACTATCTTTTGTAATAAACTAATAAATGACAGGGGCATGCTAACATTTAATCCTGTCAAATATTGTTTTTCAATCTTTTAATTGCTAAGATGTAGTCAGGTCACGCCACACAACTGACATTTCCACATACAGAGTTGCTGCTCAGGCATAATCTGGTTAATTATAATTGTCCAAATAATAATTAAATTATAACTTGATGGTTATCATTGTTTTAGTAGGTAAAATTCTATAATTTCCAGTCAGTTGCACAATAAATTTTAAGAAAATATTGTAGCCAATTTCGAGATTTCTAGCCTTGTCCGGTTTTCGTAGAGATCTCAGTTTTTTTTATTAGTTCTTTCCTATTTTATTCAAATTTTCATTATTGTTTACTTTCTTCTTATTATTGTATTACCGGTAATTTATTGTATTCTTTCGTTGTATTATGTGTTATTTATTGTATCATGTTTGTTGTAAATAAATAAATAAATGGAAGAATAAATAATTCAATGAGTGAATAAATGCATAAACAAGCAAACAAATAAATAAAAATATGTAATTACATTCAGGAGTAATAGTCTATACATTTTTACGAAGACTACTAGTACGCAAATATGAACTAAGGTATGGTATGTCTTCAGGGCTATTGAAAATCATCGATAGATAGAAAGCTTTCGTAATGTCAGCCACTTTTATGTTGTGTTCCTTATAAATTGTTTCTTATTCAATGATAAGAATAATAATAACTTAATAATAATAGTAATAATAATTTAATACTACTACTACTACTACTACTACTACTACTACTAATAATAATAATAATAATAATAATGTTTATTGCTAGAAAAATTCAGTGCAAAGAAATTGTAAATAAAACAAAATTCTAGCACTCCCCTGAAAGAGTGTGTTCTCGTACTAAGGGGAGGATTCGATAAACAATAAATTTACAATAAAATAACATCTAAAAATCAGTCATTGAAGACCTCCCTCGAAAAAGGGTGCAAAATGAAAATAATGAAATTATAATAATAAAGGAATGCATCCAACAGTTAAATAAACCTGTATCCTTGATTAAAGAAATGGTTCTGCTAGTAAATATAGGTCTAACGAAGTATGGCCCTGAAGTTATTTTCTTTTGTTCTGAAACATTTATTATAGATTTGTTAGTTAAACCCTTATTCGAGGGAGGTCTTCAATTGCTCATAACATACTGCTTACATACATTCTTAAATTTCAAACTGTTGGAGATAAATAGATGTGGGTATTTCTTTATTCATTTGTTATAAATTCTAGGGCCGAAAGCAGTGCTCGTTAAACACAAGGGTTCCATGCCTTTTGTTTTTTGTGTGTGACTATATGATTGGTAACACCCTATGTGTGTTTTTATGTATAAAATTTAATAATACATTGATATAAATTTGATTTATTTTCAAGACTTTAAATTCTAAAAAGAATTGTTCGGTATCATAATCAATAGGTTTTTTTTAGATATATTTTAATTTAATATTCTTCTCTGTAATAAATCTAGTGGGTTAAAGTTAGTTTTATAAGTACTATCCATCCTAATGTTCCATACTGGGTTATAGACTGAAATAAGGCAACGTAAACTGTACGTAGTAGACTACATAAGTAATTTCGTAACTGAACATGGTACTATATAATGTAATTTGTTACAAAGGTAATTGATTTGTTTGTCCTATTTCAGATGTTTATCAATAAAAATTCCTAAATATATAACGTCTGAAGATTTCCATTTATAATTGGACAATTACAGCAAATTGCGGAACAACCAAAATTGTGTAGGTGAGCATTAGGTAATATATAAAATTTACTAGTTAATGAAAAACGAATAACTGTAGTTTTAGCAGTGTTAAGAGAAAGAATATTCGAATCAAAACATGATTTTATTAATTTTAAACCATTATTTGCGTTAAAATAAGTGCCTTACCAAGTTTTCTTCCCAAACAATAATACTGTATCATCTGCATATTAATAGAATACAACTTTGTGGTTTTGTAAATAAATTCCCGCTAAATCATTAATGTATATCAAAAAGAAAATGGGATAGTGTTACCTTCTCAAAATAAACGTTAAATCTGCGCTTCAGGTTTCCTTTACTTTTTACTTTCTTTTATATCCACGTTTTTCGTAACTAAACTTCTTGCCGGTTTTTTATGTATTAAGAAATTGCTTGGTTTTTCATTCATTGCGTGCGTATGTGGTATTCGGGATATCTTCAAATTAATGCAAACGTTCTGCTAGAATGTACAAATTAATTACGGAATGCCAGAGTAAATTACTTACATAGAGACATAACATTGTCAGAGCGGGCATGCGTTGTCTAGCAACAGAGAATCTCTCTGAAACTTCCACCACTTGGTCTTCGAAAACCTCTCAACCACGGATGGCATGGAGGAGGAAGAGAAAGAGGAAGAGGAGGAGGAAAATACTAGTGGTCTGAGGATTTTATACAGTTTCAATTCTCTCGTTTTGAGTCCAGGTCCTCTTGTTCTTCGCTTTTTATATATATAAAAATAGAATTGAAATATAAACCAGAGTACTAGGCATTGTGATCGATGGACCACGTAAAAGCTGCCAATTCCACAGGCAGAAGTAATTCGCAGCAATATTTCTTTCCCCACCCATCCCTTCCCCTGACGTTTGGAGGGGTAAGAGAGGAAGGAAAACTCCCAGTGAGTGGTCGATCGCCCGAGTTACACTAAGACAGAATAAAGAGCTAAGTGGGTTTGCCTTTTCTTTTATTTTTTTCTGCTTTTTCCCTCCTTTCGTTTGCGAGAGAAATACAGAGATTTGGTTTCAAATTGTTCTAGAATTAGAGGCTAAAAAAATTATGGAAGAAATGGTTTCCAGACATTTCGTATCTATGTTTCGAAGAAAGTGGATCTCTCTAATTGTTGATGAATGGATCAGATTTTCGAAGATGAGTATTATGTTTTCGTTTATTGTTGTGTAATACGCTCAGTTATTTTTCCGATGTATATTCTGTTATTCATATTAGGCCTAATTATTGTAACGAAATTTTTTTGAATCTATCATTGATCTAACTATCGTCTATCTATTAATCCTGGATGAGTGTAAGAGAAGATCCTACGGTCTTAACTCTGCCAGGTTAAATAAAGTCATTATTATTATTAGTATTATTATTATCATTATTATTATTATTATTATTATTATTATTATTATTATTATTATTATTATTATAAAATCATAAATTCTTCGCTATTCTTTCTATGATATTTGTAGGTACAAATTTTACGAGATTGGGTTCGGTTCTCGGCAAGAAAGTGGAAATTTATCTCACTTCTCCCTTTGTCTCGCATTTATTTTGTGTTGGATTAATTTGTAGTGCTATGCCTTACTGGCCATATAAGCTGAGGAATTCCAAAATTCTTCATTACTTAAGGATGACGAGTTAAATGGCTGAAGGATCTAACTTTTGAAGGCTAAAGACGAGGATGATGATGATGATTATTATTATTATTATTATTATTATTATTATTATTATTATTATTGGCCAGCGCGGAATGCTCCGAAGCCGGAAGGTCACGGGTTCGATTCCTGATGAGATCATGGATTTTCTTCATTGATCTATTCTATTCGGCATTCTATAGCCCTGGAGTTTACATAGCTTCTAATACCGTAAAAATGGACACCAGGATATTTTATTTTAGGGTAAGGGCGGCATACACGTAGGACTAACATTCCTATTGTCATTAATGTGAATATTGTCTATAGAGGAGGGAGTCTTAACCTCCAGGCACCCTGTGGGCGTTCATGATCTGTGATGGGATGTTTTTATCAGCAGTAGTAGTAGCAGTAGTAGTAGTAATAATAATAATGATAATAATAATAATAATAACAATAAAACCATAGAATTATGGATAATTAAAATGAGAATCATAGGATAATATTTAAATATCACATTTAAGTTCAATTCAATTTATTAGGCCATTAGACATAGGCTATAGTAAAAGGCTTCGTCATAGATACATTGAAAAACATATAATAGGTCTACATTTTGAAAACACAAATATAATTGAAACAGTGAAATTTAATTTAAGCAATGAAAACACGAAATATTTTGAAACTATACAGATTAATGAAAACGCTTCATTCTAAATGTATTAATTATAACTAAATGTAATTAAATGTATTTATTAAAAACAATTTCATGCAATTTTGTGTTAAAAATCACCAACAGAGTAAAAAGATTATTTAAATAACCACTTATAATATCTAGTTTTAAAGCTGTTGAATGTTAACATAATATTGACTTCGAAGCTTATTATATAATTTCATTCCCATAGCAGAAACGTTACCAGTGTGTAATTTTGAAGTGGACAAGAAACAATTGAAAATTTAACTTGGAATCCTACGAAAAAGTATTATGTGCCGGTAGCTATGGCTTGGAACCCCAGTTTGGAAGTAGGCCTACTTCCAGCCAAAATAAGAATGCTAAGGATTTATATGAAAATAAAACTGACAAAAATTACGAGTAGCCTACTTCTTTCTTCCAGGATCACACCATTTAATCCGTAATGATTCTATCGAGTGATCTGATTAAATAAGCATTTGCATTACGTAATCTGTATCAATTTCAAAGCACTACAATTTTAAAACCAAAATGTAATTTTCATTATCCATTAAAATTATGTGATGCTATTAATGTCCAGTGGAAATGGTTTAATTGTACCGACTACCACAAATCCCACGATGCAGTGTGGTTATTAATATTGCGAATTGCTAATGTAACTGGGTTTCATGCCTAGTATAATATGGCTACTTAACAGTGTTCGGTGAAACTGCGTTAATAGTAGGCCTAGCAATAATTCGTTGACATGGACCGACTGACTGAGACTTAACTAAATGGATGGACTGACTTGACCATGTGAGCGAGCTGACTAAATGACTAGACTAACTAAATAAATACCTAAGTTAACTGAGTGGATTGATCGACTAATTAAGTGAATGTGCTCATTTTATTGAGCAAGTGAACTGATTTGACTGAGTGAGTGAACTAACTTGACTGAGCGAGTGAATTGACTTGACTGAGCGAGTGAAGTAACTTGATTGCATGAGTGAATTTACTTGACTGAGAGAGTGAATGGACTTGGCTGAGGGAGTGAACTGACTTTACAGACTGAATGAACTGACTTGACTGAGTGAGTGAATTGACTTCACTGAACCAATGAACTGACTTGATTGCGTGAGTAAACGGACTTAACTGAGGGAGTGAACTGATTTTACATACTGAATGAAGTGACTTGACTGACTGAGCGAACTGACTTTATCGAGTGAGATAACTGATTTTACTAAAGCCCTGTTTTTCGAAAGTAAAATATCGATCCTATAACGCTATCGAATGGATAATTCAGATTTTTGCATTTCTCGAACTTGAGATAGCCCTATCGTTTCAACAAGTCGCCTGCTAACTTATAGGTCCGTTAATGACGAGCTATCTATTAGGCTATGTAACTTGCAGGCTCATGCGCATGATGAACATCCTGAAACGGTATAATGTTCTATACCTCTATTACTACGAAACTTATTACAACTGTATCTTGTTTAATGGTTGAAAAATTATTATTATTATTATTATTATTATTATTATTATTATTATTATCATCATCATCATCATCATCATCATCATCATTATCACCATCAAAACTCATGACAATGAAATGGATTTTTTTAAGAAGATCAGCGAGATATTCGAAATTAGAAAAAAAATTAGAAACACAGTTATACGAGAGAAATGAACATTCAACCCTCTGTTTTGGATTATGTGAGATATAAGCAGCTGACTTGGTATGGACATGTGAGAAGAGTGGCAGAAGAAAGGTTACCTAAAATGGTGCTGGAATGGTGTCCGCCTGGGAGAAGAAGAAAAAGGGAGACCTCGAAATTCATGGTTACAAGAGATCAGGGCAGGGATGAGACAGTGCAGACTGAACGACATGGATCAGATGGACAGAGAAGAGCGTATTCAAAGACAGATTTAGACAAGACAAGGATAGTGTCACGAGTTTAGTTGAGGTTATATTGGCAACAATAATTCTTTTCTATGAATGGATTCCCTAATACAGTGTTTCTCAACCCTTCTGATGATGAAGCTCCTCCTTTCCTTGCAATACTTTAGCGCGACCCCACCATTCTATAAATAAAGTAAAGAGTAGTCTTCCAACAATGAGCAAAAAGTAAGAAAATTAATTATCATTCTCGCTTATATTCTGCTGTGACGAAAACATATTGATAAATAATATCGTAAATGGAATGACTTTGATACCTTTAGGTGACTTTGACCATTTACATTTAAGTTTAAATATGCCGCCATTATGAATAAATGTACCAATGTAGTTGTGAGTCTGAAAAGTATTTCCTGTCTTTATAGTTTGATTGTTAGAGATAGTTGGCAGCAATTAGGGATTAACATCTGTTCCCATTATTCGCGAGTCGATGAATATTGTCACACATTCTGGATCCTCTTAATTCATTCATAGTGTTCTGCCCAAGCCAGGTCTTTCACTGCAAACCCAGCATTCTTCAGTCTTTCCTATAGATATCTTCGTGTTAGAGAAACCGGGTATTAGAGAGATAACTGACTTTATTGAGTGAGATAGCTGACTTTACTGAGTGAGATACCTGACTTTATTGAGTGAGATAACTGATTTTATTGAGAGACTAAACTGACCACTGACTGAACAATGTGACTGAGTGGACTGATGACCAGACAAGCTAAAGGAATGGGCAGATTGGCCAAAGGAGAAGACAGAATTATTAAATGATTGAATTGGCTGATTATAGTAACTGATGGTCTGGACAGACTGACAAAATTCTAACTTTTCTCCCGTCTCCTCATAAACCACGGTCTTGAAATATGTACACTTCATTTTATTTGATATAAATTATCTACAGCTTCATATTCTTGGGGTGTACTGTAAGCAGTAACATGAGCTGCTGCCAGGAAGTCAGAAAGAAAATAGTAATGGCCAAGAAAGCTTTTAATAGAAAATTGAGCATCTTCTGTGGACCTCTGGAGAAAGAACTAAGGAAGAGACTAGTGAAGTGCTTTGTATGGAGTTTCGCATTGTATGGGGCAGAAACATGGACATTACGACGAAGTGAAGAGAAGCGAATAGAAGCAGAACGGAACGTGTGAAGTGGACAGAGTAAGAAACGAAGCTGTGTTGGAAAGAATAGATGAAGAAAGAATGATGCTGAAACTGATCAGAAAGAGGAAAAGAAAATTACTGGCTCAGAAGAAACTGCTTACTGAAGGATGTACTGGAAAGAATGGTGAACGGGAGAAGAGTTCGGGGTAGAAGAAGACATCAGATGATAGACGACATTAAGATATATGGATCATATGAGGAAACAAAGAGGAAGGCAGAAAATAGTAAAGATTGGAGAAAGCTGGGTTTGCAGTGAAAGACCTGCCCTTGGGCAGAAGACTAAAAGAATGAATGAATAAATTATTTGTAGACCTACATGGGGTTCTGGGAAGTGTGATGCTTTTTTTTCAATAGCTTGTACTGTAGTTCAATCATAATTTTAATAATACAGGGACATCATTTTATTTTTACTAACATTTTTAATATTAACTTGCCTATACCTCTGGATCAACGCCGTTTGCACCCCCTTCCACGATTGGAGTTCGATGATACTGGCGTAATATAGAAACAAATCACTTTACTAGGTATAGGAGGGATGAAAAGTAGTTCATCCATTTACGTAAACTAGGAAATATCGCGATTTTGAGCTTGATCATTAATTTAATTAGGTTTTTGTTTAATCAAAATACAGTACAGTATTAACAATGAGTGTTTTTACTCACGAACTGAGCTGTCCATGTGGACGTATTCATTATGCAGTGTATATTATACTGTGTACAGCACATTAGCGTACAATATAGAGAATGATGTTAAATTGAAAAATAATCATAATATGGATATTTAAACACATTTTTTGAAATGGTGGCCGTTCATTTCGATACAGACTTCAGTTCTTTCGTGCATATTATCTCACTATGGACTATTGTACCTAATCCCAATTACCAGTTTCGTCCTTCGTACTAGTAACTCATGTTGAAATAATTCTGTACCTACTCTATAAAAGAGTACCTTACGTGCTGTAAATTCAATCTTCACTTCTGCTAGATCCGAAAAGATAAAATTACTGAGACAAACTATCTACTGTCCGTCCAAGTGGTTATATCGTAGGGTCGTAGAAAGGAAGTAAATCACGTGACAGTTAACGAGGCTCTTTTATTTAAGTTATTTTAAACAATTGTATAATATTACGTAGACGTCCAATTCCTAAAAGAAATTAATGTTCTCAGAAAAGAGCTAAGACAGCCCAGCCACTAGCTGGCGAATAAAAGCTGGTGGGGGAAACCGGGACACGACGTAGGCAAATGGACGACAGTACCTGTGCGAAAATGATTCAATATTGAAATGTCTTTCGTCACTGGAAAACGTGAACATATTTTTGGAACGTACTGTTTACTATGACCGTAAGGCTACTATGACTGTATAAGCGGTCTTGGATCTGTGTGGAGGACGGTTGAACTTCATTAGTAGAAGGGGTGGGAGTGAAGTACATTCAAAAACTCAGGTACAATAAAAATTGAAGTAAAAATAAAATGATGTCCCTGTACCTTGCACTGCACTGCACTTCTACATCATATTCTTCTTACTCTTGCACGTTGATTTCAAAGTTATCTATAATGATCTTGCATTTAATTTTCACTTCGTTATTTTACAGAGAATGAAACAGTTTCAACATTTTTCATGCCTTACATACAAATGTTTTCCCTGTTAGTTTTACTTCTCGATTGGAAGATAATTAGCATCGAATTTTTCAATTGCTAGTGAAGTATAAAACGTCAAAACGTTTCAAAGGTATCATCTATTTCCAGTATGAAGTTAAAGAAGTAGTGAGAAGATTATGTCATTCTTCATTTTATTCATTACAAATGTCTAACTAAATCTACGAAACAGACTCCAATAACATTTATGATCTGAAGACGAAGATCATTTCAACCTTCGAAACATTGTCATTTCTTATACAACAATAATATTTGGGATGATCAAAGGTAAATCTATTATAAAAAATTCACTAAAGTTTCATCCATTAATTTTTCGAATTATCTTTTGTTTGTCTGTTGGTCGTAATTGCACGTGTCTCTATATAATTGTCTGTTTGTCCATTGCTACGTACAACTTTTGTGTTGCTTTATTCTTTCAATGACGTTATGAATACTTGTAAATGTTTAAAATCAGCATACGTCAGTTTTCAGACGCTAAACGTTATTTCATATTGTGTCATATTTATTACCCATCCCTTTCAATGATATGACTATATTACTTAGATTTTAATCAGCCCTGATTATAAAGAGAAGGTGTTAACACTGAACATAGCAGATCGTAAATTCATTGACAAGTAAAGTTGTGTTATTGTAGTAACAGCAAAGTACAGGGATCGTTCTTGAGATGGCGCTGATGTCTCTTCCCCTCGTTAATATTCTCGTCGCTTTATTTGTAATTAATCATGTTTATTAGTCACTGATGTCATTAGCAGTGGAGCACAACATCATGTTACATGACACAACAGGGCGGCTTCTTGATGTGTGCTGTGTGAAAGTTAAATTTAATGTTGAAGAAAACGTCCATCCCGCAGTAGTGGCTCGTATGCCTAAGTTTCCGGGTTTAATTCCCGAAGAGAGAATGGAGTTTTATTTCATCTTAACGCTTTATATTATCTTGTTTTCTAAATTTTTAATTATTATATAAGGTAATTTTAATATTTTGTCTCAGTACAAGTTTTAAACATACGTATATTAAGTTGTTAACGTAATTTCAAGAAAATATTATTTCTGAGTACGTTTTCTTTGCAGAGACAAATACTACGCAATTAGTGTAACATTTCTATCAATTCAATCTTCGGAATTAAAGCTTGGTTCGAGTTGAAGAGGTTATATGAGAGATATGGGGTGTGACTGTTATCTTTTTAATTGGTTTAACGACGCTTCATCAACTGCGATGGTTATGTAGCATTTGAGTGAAATGAAATTGGTAATTACAGCGAAATGAATCCAGGGTCAAGCGTCGAAAGTTAAGCACTATTTGTCAACCAAGATTTGAGCCAGGGCCCGATTGTTGCACGGTCACACATTCTAACCGTTATCCCACTGTTATCTTACATGCGAAGGAACGACAGGTGCGACTTCGACCACAGATGCATGCATTTTCATTGAGTTACCTACGTTTATTGTATGTTAAGTGCTCTAAATCTATATAGGATGAACCGAATGTAATGTCATTAATTCCAAGGAGTTATTCTTTGAGATATTCCAAACAGAAAAGTTCTTAAATCATAAATCTGTTGGTACAGAAGTCATCTTTATGGCTGGAAAAAACTCAGTAGCTGATATAGTGAAGCTTTCAGGATAATTGTATTTTGCCTATAAATTTGCATCATCAAAGAATCAAAGAGATGAATATTGAAAAAAACCCAATCCAAGAACATTGTTGCCAAGGGAAAGTTACGTAATTACATGGCTGACTTAACATAATTCAAACCGTTCCTTAAGAAAGGAAAGAGTTTACAAATGTTTTCCCCAGGTTTTCTCAAAGTTGCTGTTAAAAGAAGGAAAGTGAAAGATGTTGCTAAATTGCTAATGAAATATTTTGAAACAGATAAGTCGAAGATAAACAACTAGAGTGCTACAAAAATGTTTTAACAAAAAATTCTAATGAACCCGCAGAACAAAATGAGGATAAATCAGGGATAATATTATTGAATAATCGGAGGATTTGAAAATTTAAATGTCAAAAGAAAAGATCGTAACTTGTAAATTAACTGAATAGAGGAACCGAAAAAATTGTAACAATACTGTTATATTATTTGTAAGAATGATTTTTTCAATACGGAAACACGATAAGATATGGATAATTAATTATAGGTTTTAGTAACGGATTGTTCCTTGACCACTTGTGTTTGTTCCAAAACCGTCCTCATTAACAATTTTGTTCCAAAAGTCGTTTCATCCAATTTTGTTTATCTAATAAATCGAAAACCAGATGGTGAATTTAGTTTTCCTTTTATTTGTATACTGCTTTGGAAATTAAGTGATTTTAGTATTAAAATTTCACCGAAATTTCAAAAGGACTTGTGAATATAGGTTTTCACTATTTACAAAAAAATAAATAAATAAATAATAATAATAATAATAATAATAGTAATAATAATAATAATAATAATAATAATAATATAAACTAATTGGTGGCATATTACTGTATAAGACGTTTTTTGTTCGACTGTCAACTGTCAAGTTTAGTTGCTCGAAATTAGGACTTGTGGAATGAGGAGGCGATTGTGAAATAATTAAAGGGAAGGTTTTGCCTTGTTAAATTTAAATTCGGGTCGTACGAAGGCAAATTAAAAGAAATATCAAACTTTTACTTCTAATGCCAAACATCTTTACAATCCTAACCGTGCTCACAATAACGTTCACGAACAGAATAAGCGTTTCAGGCAAATTAATTGGATTCGGTGAATCGTCTGTCACATTTTTTTTTTATTTTTTTCCTTTATTTCTTGTCTAACATTTTATTTATTACATAGATGTGTAATACTTTCTTTACTCTTAATAAATGTATTATTATTGGTGTTATTAGCATGATATATTCATTATGTCTTCAAGTTACGAGCTTTATTTTCTCGATCATGTTCTGTTTTTTTCTTATTGTTGATTATTCTAAGTCTGTAAAAGATTAAAGGAATGATATGTAGGCCTACTCCTAATTTCTCGTTAGTTACTATTATTTTTGTTCAGAAATGTACATTTGGTGTAATATTTTAATTCGGATTTATATTTTCTTGTTTAGGAAGTCGAAGAATGTATAATCTAATAGCATTAAAACAATAAACAATAATTCCTAATTGCATCAATGGGAATCTGTAAGCTAAAACAGAGCTACGCTTCTAATTTGTCCTTACTTAATGTT
Organism: Periplaneta americana; assembly: GCF_040183065.1. Lineage (NCBI taxonomy): Eukaryota > Metazoa > Arthropoda > Insecta > Blattodea > Blattidae > Periplaneta > Periplaneta americana. The sequence continues at coordinate 65,732,264 of NC_091133.1, read as the reverse complement.
ATACTCAACTTGTGTATTCTCAAGTCAGTTTACCTCATCCCAATTTACTTGTTTTAGTGTTACCGAGTTCTCAACGTCACACGTACACAATAAAACGCCTGTTTGGAAGGATTAACCTTGTAATGACAGTTGGGAGACAGTCGCTCGGAGATTCTATTCTTCGTAAATAGGATACTGTACAAGTTATGTCACCCCAGTGCGAATACAGCGTCCTTTCCGATGTTCCCATCCACGTGATCATAAAATCCTCAGAGCGTAACTTAACCTGCCGAGTCCATCACGGGACTTAATTTCGTATAGGAGACAATTGGAGCAGTATATTCGTCATGCAAGTTCCTCTCTCTCTTTTAGAGGTGGGGGTTGTGACAAAAATACCCGCTGAGGGCGTGGAATCGTAGGAAAATGGAAGCATTGCAAGACGCAATGATCCGTCACTACGTATTTCCTTGAGTGAATTCTTCAACCACGCACTTAAATCACATTTTACCGGCATTTCAATCTGCTTCCAGGCAGGAAAGGGGTTGGTGCTATATCACTGCCATTATTCCCGATCCAAATGGTGGGTGGATAGTGGGGGAACAAGGGAGTGTATATACATAGCTACTACTATAAAGCTCTGAGGAACATGTCCGTAGATGGCGCCTTCTCTTGACACTTCGAATTCAGTTGCTCACTTGGCTTGCATCCCACTTCATTCACTTAGAGTATATATACCTAACTCTCCTGTGAATAAGATAGGGCTGCAATTGCCCCTAATGTGACATACTTAGGGATGATGTTAATGCAGATCGAATTGTTAGATATCGAGAAAGTCAAATTTCATCAGTAAAAATGTGCCTTTTTTAAGCATACATAAGGAAATAATATAGGCCCCTACATATTCATTTTTAATTGTCGATTTTCACTCGACTTCCTTATAAGTTAATCGAGTTATCAATCACTTCGAGACTTAGCCCTTCTATCGACTTCTTTAAACATTGGGTTGAGGGAAAACCCCGGAAAAAACCTCAACCAGGTAACTTGCCCCGACCGGGAATCGAACCCGGGCCACCTGGTTTCGCGGCTAGACGCGCTAGCCGTTACTCCGTAGTTGTGAAGGGAATGCCAGACTGCTGGACTGGAAATTCAGATGAAGTGTACGCTGTATTTTTTTTATATTGCTGGCGAAGAAATTATTTCACATCGTTTAGAAGGTTCGTTCTATGGTACCTTTGTCTTCAGATAAATGAAAAATAAATTGACGAGGAGGGCTTGGTGCTTGTAATAAGGTTATTGAGAATTGTTAAATTCCCTCACTGATACAATTTACAACCATTCGAACAAACTGGCAATCTTTCTCGTTCATTTCTACTTCGTTTACCTGTAAATGAAAGTGGAAGCAACCTTGAAAAGGGTGTCAAATCATTTCTTCTCCAGCTATAAGAGAAAATAATCTCAACTGCACTTCATTATCCATCATTATTCTTTTCCCGCAATTAAAATGTTGAAGATGTTAGAATAGAAACAAAATTATTTAATTCTAATAATTTTTAAAACATAGATACTACATACTTAGATATCAATTAACTTACATCTTGTTATGTCAATGTACAAGCATAATTAGAATTACCTAGACTGACACTGACTATCAAAACATAGGAAGAAAATTTCACCAAAACCGCTCTTCCTACTGAAAAATCTCAGAGTATATGGTAGAGATCGATCACTGGTCCTTTTATGAGGAAGATTTAATTTGGGGAGAGGAAGAGAATTTCCAATACTGTACTTAACAATAATTTCGTTAAAATCTAAATAGCCTATATAAGTGGCTTTACTAATATAGATAACCAATTCTACGGCGGACAGGAATGCGAACAGTCCTTTAGCATAAATAGTTTCACTACTGCTCCAAACATCGTAGAGTTTGCTACGTACTGTATATGTTCCTTGAGCTTTGTTTAATTTTATTTTCCGTCCGCACGATGAAACAAAGCTACAAAGTGTGTGTATTAAAACGCAGCAAACTAAGCATGTCAAGTATGATACGTTGTTAACAGAATTAAACATCTATATTCTCTTCTTTCTGTTTCAGTTGGGCTGAAAGTTGTGCAGATGCAGATTTCAACATTTATGTAAGTAAATGCTTTATACTGCATTCAGCTGGTAATGTATTCAGATCGATTCCTTGATGGATATAAAAATCGACTTTACAAAGCACGTAGTATGGAATGTAAGGCACTACTGGAAAATGTTAGGGTTAACAACATATCGATCATTCAATAAATTTGACCTATTATAATGACAAATAGACATTTATTATAAATTTTACCTCATAAATTAACATTTAAAAACAGCGTATTTTCTTTTACTTTATAACAAGTCCATATAAATAAAATACCGTACTCATACTTTTGTTTATCATACAATACCCATTTTGCGGTCTGACTTACAAGGCAATTTTTTACGAACTAGAGTCGAAACTTCTTCTAAGGCCCGATCTATACATAACGTCTTAGCTGACGCTTCATTTGATCAGGCAAGACTGTCTATTGTTGCAATTATTGCAGAGATATTCAGGTATTTTCTTGTTTGTTCATTGAACATTTTATCCAGACATATACATTCTTTTATAGCTCGTAAATATTTCATTTCTGTGGCTTCGATGTGATTTTGGTCATTTTGTATTAATTCCTAGTATTCACTGCCATAGACCAATGTTGGGATAGTTATAATCTTATAGAATATGAGTTGCACTTTTCTTTTCTATTAAATCGCTCTTATCTTTGTACAATGTTTTGAATCTTTTGCAATTTATTATTTAGGTTGATCATAGTTACAGCTTATATTACAGCCTTAATATTTAAAATATTCAACCTCTTTGATTGTTTTATCTTTTATTACATATCTAATAGGAGTTCTTTCTACGAACTCCATATCTTTAGTTTTATTGGTAGATAGCATTTAATTGATAGTCTTCATACCTGACTTGGAAGATGTATTAATATTTCAAGCTTATTTTATATCCTGTGCACTACTAACAAGTAAGAGACAATCTGCATATAACATCATACTGAGACTTTTATGTGCTTTGAGCTATATTTCTTCTGGACATATAAGGAAGACAAGTGAGATAAAGAAATTGAAGCAAGTGACGAGTGAAGAAAGGGACAGTGAACTAGTGACAGAAACAGATTTAATGGCGATTTTGTTTTGCAGTGAGATAACAATGATTACAGATAAGGTCAGTAGTAAGCAAAGAGAGATGATATAAGTGAAGTGATAAATAGATTAAGGAATGAGGAATAAAACTGACAATTTGAAACAAGTCATTACATTTAAATGAAGGTGAGAACAGAAGTAACCTACAGTAACTAGATGGGAAAGGTAATATGGGGTTTTTAGTGAATAGTGAAGTGAAAAACGTAACTGTTATAGTGTACAGAAATAATTAGTGACAAGTATTATTAGATAAGGATAGTCAGATATAAATTTGAACTGAAAGAAAATAGAGTAATGTGGACGTGTAGAATCGTAAAACAAAGAACACTAAAGTTGTTAGGTTATAATGAAAAATAGAATAGAAAAAGAAGATCGAGCTAGTCAGTATTGTAGCAAGACAAAGGAATAACGAGTGCATGATTGATCTAAAACAATGACTAGGCATAAAAATTCTATGATAAGTGAAGGAGAGAAGGGATAAATGTGGTAGTATTTTCAAGAAGATGGAATTGAAGTATTAGGTATGAACTTTACGTAAAAAGAGCCATATAATTGAAAATGTACATGTCATTAATGTAATTGTTGTCATGAAATATATCATATATAGTATATTCCTTCTGACACGTTGTCTTCCATTATTCTATTCTTCTAACAGAATTGCTTTAGCAATGGGTTTTAGTCACTTATTTAAAATATAAACATATAATTTATATACTGAGTTTCGAATACTAATACCTCTATAACTTAAGGTTTGTTAAGGTCAAATTTTAAATATTTACTATTTACTCGAACAAGCCGGTCTCTGGTATTTGCTCATTTATCCAACATGTATTCAGAAAATGCAACTGGAGTATATTTAAAATTATAGTATTCCCTTTTTACTAATTCAATATTTAGTTCATCGCTGTAGAGTAATGGTTAGCACGTCTGACTGTGAAAATAAAAAGGTCTGGGTTCAAATCCTAGTTGGGATAATTTATCTGGTTAGAGTTTTTCCGGGATTTTCCCTCAACCATCTGAAGCATAATTGCTGGGTAACTTTCGGCGTTGGGCGTCGGACTCATTTCCCCATAATTAATTCACTATGATAGTAATAATAATAATAATAATAATCATCATCATCATCATTATCATAATCCATACAATAGCCCGAGTTAAATTCAAGATGCGGCGTGCTGTACTTGTACAAGAGCGCGACCGTTCGGCTACCCAATCATTCACAGAATACGAGTGGTAAGCACAATAAGCCTCAGGCTGCAGTGCAAGCCTTCGAGTTCCTCCTCCGTACAAGAGAAAAAAAATTCAATATTTCTTCAGGCCCAGGTGGTTTTTATTCTTTTGTGTCTTCAAAATATATCCAATCCTTTCGCAGTTTTTAAATCGAAACACAGCATGAGGCCCAGTCTTTAATGTAAATTTTCTTATGCCCATTACAAATATGTCCACTAAATTATCGGCATAGATATATGTCCACTTTATTTTAGTCCAATAACACAAGTTTTATGTTCAATTCTTACGTCCACTTCATGAATTTTCAACAGATTTTGTCCATTTAAAATTTTTATATTCACTCCACATAACCAATTAGCTACTTGTCGACTTCTGCTTCTTCATTTTCACATAGATTTATACGATAACCAATAGCTTTAAGGTAAAGTAGTGAAGTTACCCTATTACTTGTAGCGGTTGTAATACTGAATAATCTGTTTCTTCTTCTTCTTCTTCTTCTTCTGCCTATACACAGTTTTGGGTTGTTTCCCGTCTTTGAACTACAAACGGAATTTGTCCGTCCAACGTCGGTGAGGTCTGCTTAAATCTCTTCGTCCTCGTGGATGGTAATACAATAGTCCTTTGATAAACGATGTTCAGGCATCCTAAGAAGGTGGTTTCTCCATTTACGTTGATAATGTTGGACGTCTGTGGTCATCTCCTCAACTTCCCATTGATTTCTTATGTCGTCGCTCCTAATGCGGTCCCGCAAGCTAACTCCTGTCAGTGATCGTAGAAATCTCATTTGTGATGCGTTGATTTTATTTATTTCATTTTGCCGCAGAGTCCAACATTCACTGCCATTTAACAGAACTGGTTTTGGTATTATGTTGTGAAATCGGATTTGGACCTCTTTTGGCATTTGCCTTCCAATATTCCTTCTCAAGATACCATTTAATTGATTATATTTCAATATATTTTTATTCATGTCTTTTTGATAATTATACAAAGAAATATGACTTTCTAAATATACAAAATCTGTTACTTGTTCTACTATTTTGTTATCAACCACTATTTTTGCTCGTATAAGGTTTTTGCCAGAAACTGCCATTACTTTTGTCTGTTCCACTGTCTTAAATTTATCAGGTAACCAGAATCACGCAAGTGAAGTAAATATGTAGGCATTAGACACACACACACACACACACACACACACACATACAAATTTATGAGGTATCATCGTTTAATTGCATGTCACAAATTCGATTTCCGCCAAGCACTTGGTTTAGAATAATTTAATGAATTCCATGAAATTTCAGATTGATGCATGATGTGTGACAATGTGTTTTTGGAAACGATTGCATCATTCTTCAATTAAGTAAGTTCTTCGATGTTGTCCTGTCACTACCAGATTATAAGATCATAGGCCTAAATGTTTCATATTTCAGGTACGAATCTTGCTGTCTGTAATACTATCAAAACAACCTGAACATCTGTCAATGGCAAAAAAGGAATCGACATTAATTATTGAATTTAGTTTCTTATACGCGAATCTTGTCGATCAATACATAGTCTCAATAAACAATGAAGCAGAAAGCTAGGATTATTGTAATAATGATGCAATTATCCTGGTGGGATACCTTACGGGCTTAACTCTTCTGTAATAAATAAGTACACATGTGCATTTCACATTCCGCGAGTGGACATACATGAAAAGTGGGCATGAATAAAAATGGACATAAATGTGTGTGGACATGGAACCAAAAATATGGACACAAATAAAACTGAACAAAAATAAAAGTAGATATAAATGTGTGTTAATATATCCATGTGATAAGGACATGGTATCAACGGACGTATCGTCCTGAAAGCATTAAATCCAGTCCTGTGGTAGGTTTTTACGGATACACTGTTGTCAATCGTGTCTTTATGAGATTGATTTCTTTAGTGGGTAATTTAGTCCTGTTCCTATATTCTATTAATTTATGCATCAAATTTTTCTTTCTTATGTGTCCGAGAATTTTATATGTCATATCTTGTCTTTCATAGTCGCTACGTTCGGTACTCGGTTGACGTTTAAACTGAAAACAAAGCTCCAGCTTGTCAGTTTTCTTGGCGATTGTCGTTGTTCCTTCAGTTGATAAAAAACGTCCTCTTTACTGTCCACACAATGTTTCGACCGATACGTCTTACTTGATAAGTAATACGTCATGTGAGACTGTAAAGGCTGGACCACAATAAATCGGGAACAGAAACGGCAACGAGAACGAAAACGGAAATATTTTAAAATAAATCTATTTAAATGTTAAGCATTCACAATTAACGAGAAACTTGTCGGAGCCCGGAAATGAGAACGTGAATGCTCACATTTAAAACCATTTATTGTAACAATATTTCGTTCTCGTTTCCGTTCCAGGCTTATTGTGGACCAGTTGTAGGGTAGACTGGTTCTTAAACTACATAATTTTATCTCTAAGCTGATAGACAAATATAAAAAATTGCAAGATTGTGGAAACACTTACTTAGAACTTTGCACTGAAAAACAATGCTCTTATTTAAATAGGTAGTTTAGTAACAATTCTGCATGAATCGCCATTTTATCACGTGACTACTGTATAACAGCCGTGCACACAATGCGATTCGTCAACTAAATAGTCACTCATTTAATCTAAGTTAGCGGTTACTGATCTCTTATTCAAACTTCAATTTCTTAATCGTACAGTCAGTATGGGCTGCAAATTTTTACATTTATCTGTCTACTGCGGAGATCTTAAAAATGTGCCTAGTTTGAGGAAGTTTTGCAATTAGCTGATTAACAATTCCTTGTCTGGTGTTTGCTTCAATTTGTTCCAAGACTTCTAAGATGGTGCGCTAATTGGCTAATTGTGTATCGAAAAGACAATACAAACAACGAATATTCTGAAGAAATTTTAATGAAGTAGGGTATTTATTTTTATACTTTATTGAATGTATTTTTTTTTTTACTTCTCTATAATAATAACCGAATATCTTATTGAATCTATGGTTCCCTCATAGCCCGTATTTCTGTAATTTCCTTTAATTTTGTGCAATTTAGAGTAAATAATATAGAGTCTAATCTATTTTTGATTTAATGGCTTTTAATTAGATTTGTCATAGTCCTTGGAAAAGAGATTAAATTGAAACATGTTTCAAACTAGTTACTCGTGATTGCTGTATTAATTATGTATAGAGAAAACTGAAATTAAAAGGTTACAATATTCTACAGTTGGCCAGGAAATGATTGAGTGATGTAAATTTTATACTGGGTGATTAGACTTCAGAGAAACCGCAACGCGGCAAACCGACTTTCGGCGAGGCGCTCGCAGAATCATATTATATGGACAGTTTTGCTCTCGATGATATGCTGCTCAGTTCCAGTAATTCAGCACATCACAAATTATTGATATAAAAATTAATAAATTTAAACAGTTAAAATTTCATTTACAAAATCAAATTAAGGAAGAAAATGCTAGAACTGTTCGCTCTCTACCAAATATTTCTCTCAACTGTTTAACAATTAATGCATTTAACCACCAACTAGGAAAAGCATAAGCCGTTGGATTCAGCAATTTCAACAAAGTGGATGTCTCTGCAAAGGAAAGCACTGAAAGTGGAATAGCGTACCTGGACATGTTGGAACAATGGTTTTTTCCTAAACTTACCGAAGATTCACAAGACTTCATTTTCCAACTGGATGGAGCTCCGCCCCATTGGCACCTTGATTTCCGAGGATTTTTAAATCAATCTCTTCCTCAACGATGGATAGATCGCATGGGAAATCAAGACCTGGCTCTACACTTCTGGCCACCGAGATCTCCTGATCTCATGCTATGTGACTTTTTCTTGTGGGGCTATGTTAAGGAGGCTGTTTACGTCCCACCTCTACCAACAACTCTAGCCGAACTGTGGAACCGTGTCACTGCTGCGGTGAATTCAGTAACACAAGACATGTTTCTTCATGTGTGGAACGAATTTGGCTACCGCTTAGATTTTTGCCGTGCAGCAGAGGAGGGACACATTGAACACTTATAAACTGTGTTAAAAAGAAACTTGGAAATTTCCTCTTCTTAAATACAAATTAATGAAATTGAGTCCATCTTTTAGAATAACCCTGTACATGAATGCATTAGAGATGAGGTGAGTGAGTGATAGAAAAATTGAAAAGAAAAGAAATGAAAGACATAAATTAAGAAATTACAAAAGGAAGAGAAGAAATAGAAGCAAAGGAGAAAGGAGGAAAGAACGAGGGAGAGAAAGAAAGACAGAGGAACCGACAAAAGGAGAAAATACATAAAAATGTGACGGATTGGAAATAAATAAGCAAGGGGAAAATAACAGACAGACAAAGAGACAGAGACAGAGAGAGAACATAAGTAGGAATGAACAATGAAAAGAAAATATGAGACGAAGGAAAAGAAGTTAGAAAGAAAAGATGGGATGACGATACACATAACGGAAAGGATATACGTTCACGAGATAAAATTGAGAGCAAGGAAGTGAAGGAAAAGGAGCAAGTTGGTATTGGACGTGTGTGTCTCACTATAAGAACAAGCTGCAAAGTGAGTGACGTAAGATGAGAATAAATCTGCGCCATCGTAATTCGTACAATAGTGAAGGCTGCTCGAATGATTGAGTCTCATATATTGATAGGATGGTAAATCAGGAGGCACTTGGCTTGTCTGCAGGAACGACCAAGAGACTGCAGTTATGTAGGCGCGCCCGCGGAAATTGAGTTCTCGCTTCACGAGGCTCACAGCTTGAGCTGTGTTGAGCGCGACCCCCTCCACACGTTCCACATCTGGGATGTGCTCATCGCCTTTGCAGGATTCAAGTAGTCACCTATCGAAACAACTGATTCGAGTGGTGGGGCGGATAAATTTCTAGCCACCACAGAAGAAATTAAATCATTTCTTGATGACGGCTTATTTTTCAACATACAGTAATTCCCTTTCGACTCTATAACGTTACTGGCATGACCCAGAAACTTTTCTTTCCCATTAAAATAAAATTCATAAATGTTTCATTGAAATCATTCATTGCTTTCATCATATCGTTATCGCTCCCAAATGTCCTTTCAAGTTCCTTTTGAAGTCTGGAAACAAACAATTGTCTGATGAAGCCGTATCTTGTAATGATAGGTTCATTAGAATGTCAAGAGTGTTGAAATATAACTTGATTTCCAAATGTTCTGTTGGAGGGCAACTCATTTGCTCAGCTTTTTTTCCTCTTGAGCTTAAAATCTTTTGGCAGACGTCTTAGAAGTAGAATGATATATGCAGCATTGGTAATGACTTGATGTTGTATGAAATCAACCATGTAACACCTTCTGAAGCCCCAAATACTAAAATCATAACTTTTGAAGGAGATTACTGCACTCGAAAATTTTTTGGAGGGAGGAGAAAAATATTTACATTGTTTTGATTTGTTGTGTAATAGTCTAAATTGAAAATCCAAATTTCGATCACAGTAACATTACCTCGCAATGAAATTCGTTTCATCTATTTGAAAACACTGACAATCTCAAGACAATACTTCACCTTCAGCCAGTTTCTGATCAGCAGCATTCAATGTCTAGTGACCCGCTTTGCATAAAATAATATAGGCCTAAGTAAATTCTTGAAAATTTCCTTCAATGATAGAAAAGTATGGAATGAAAATTCTCCCATTATTACAGAAACTACTACTTACCCGGCTCTAAGTTTCCCAGCAATTTGACTTAAGTTTTGATACTTTTAATTAAAGTAGTTATTCATTAATCTCTAATACAAAGCAACGTATTGACCAATGCGTTTGCGGTAATCTATTTCTTCCTTTGTTTTTTTTTTTTTTGTGGAATGCTAGATTGTAGGTATATGTGCACAAAGGAAAATTCGTGAATGAGACTCTATTCTAATACCCTAAATAAAGGTAATATGATCAATGATGAAGCCAAGTCCGTTTCCGTGAGGAGAGGAAAAATATTTTAGGTTTTCTGTCTACCCTGTGATTCAAATGTTATCTGTCTTATAGTAGCTAAAAACTTGAAAATGGATTTAAGAGTCAATTTAAACTCGATGATCTCAATTGCGGAAAGGGGGAAAAATATACACACATAAGATATTTATGCAATTTGTATTTCTTTTATTTATTTAAATTTTTCAAATAGATTTATTTATTTAATACATTAGGTTTCAGCTACATTTGGCATTGCAGCCCGAAAGAGCAGAAGTTCATGCTTGGGCGCAATTCATTTCACATTTTAATTAATTTCTTTCGTGTTTAGACTTTTATTACAATAATGTCAAACAGAGAAAATAGCATGGCAGTGACTATTCCAAGAACGAAAGCATGTGACGTTCAGAATACGCTTCAGGAATATTCATACTTATAATGAACTGAAGAAAGAAGATAATGAAGAAGGAATTATGCACACGGAAACAAAAATTGTAACTAGATTAACAAAATTATTAGGAGTAAGTATTTTTGAGCATACATTTCAAAGTGGCATTCGGTTTTCGGAATTCGTACTAATTATTTCACGTGATCAAAGAAAATACATTTTTAGGCTGGGTCCCGTGAATCGTAAAGCAATGAATTTCATGTTGTCAGGCAAAATACGTTTCAATGTTACATCATATTAATGTAACTAGCATCATAATGTGCAAGAGGTCCAGGAGGAAAATTTACTCTTTCACAAATTATTGAACCATTTAGAAAGCACCTCCCAAGATAAAGATATGATAGATAAGTAAGTAGGCAAGACATCGTTATTGTTAATACTATATTATGATGATGATGATTATTATTATTACTATAATTATTATAATAATAATTATTATTATTGTTATTATTATTATTATTATTATTATTATTATTATTATTATGGTACATGGCATTGTGATTTTACCCTCTTTCGTGGTATCTGGTATTAGTTGGCAACACTGAAGAGACGGGCAAATTAGTCTTTTAATAACTGCTCTTAAGTGATCCTCAATGTAGCTAGAGGAATGGTACAGTAAGTAGATACGAGTAGAATAATAAAATAACTTCTTATTCGATAACATGAATAACTTATCTTATCTCTTTGTTTGCATAATCAGTCCTTCTCTCCCTTTTTGCTGTAAAATTTGTATTAGAAGTTTATTAAAATTCGGTTATTCCAGCATTATATTTTCAGTAGAACTTGCATGACTTTGCTATTTGGCCTCTATAACCCCTTAGTTTGAGTTCGATTTGAAAATAAAAAGCAATTTTCTAGTGTTTGAACGATATTAGTTTTTCACCGCCGTCCAGTTGGGCCAAACGTAACAAAACACTAGAAAAAATACCTCATTGCAATATTCACATGTCACAATAGACAGCGACAGACTAACAAAATAGGCCTACTCCAGTGCGTTAATTTATAACTTTTCAGACAATAGGGGTCCCGAGGCTAATACATGTTGGGCTATTATTTGATGGTATATTATTTCGTATTTACGAGTACAAGAAAGGTTACTATTTATATTATTTGTTATGTTACACACATTATTACATTTTTATTGGATATGTGAGTTCTGCCCCTGTCGCATTGGAGACAAATCTCTACAGAACATGATTTAAATATTCTGAATTTAGCCACATTAAAAAGTAGATTAAATGCTGAATTATCTTCAGGTTTTATAATGCAGAATTTCTGCAAACAGCATTTGTACACTACAAGTAAACACTGCGTTTAAAACTGTTAGGAAACATTTTGGATGCCAGTATCTCGTGACATAGGAATCCTACACTCGCAAACGTGCATACCTGTGGACTGAAAGACTGTATGTCGGTCGCTCGTCTGCGACAAAGGGACCGGGTTGTGGTAGTCTGAGAATTTACAGGAGTTGCGCAGACCTCTCGTCAATCGTTAAGGGTTCGTCTCCCTTGAAACAATGAGGTCTGCATTCTTGACCCAGTTGCCAGAGACGCCCATCTCGAAATGTGTATTATTTCTGTTGTTCAGTTTAAGTTAATACTGCACCGAGTTTGAACTTAAAGTGCAGTTTTAATTTTTAAATGCCACCGGAGCCTTTGTCTGCCGATCTGGAACTGTGTGTTTGGGCGTGGGTTCGAATCCAGATGTCGAATCTTCGGCCTTATCTCGCCAAATACCATCTCGCTATCACCAATTCCAATGACGCTACCTAACCTAGTAACTGATAAAGCGTCGTTAAGTAATTACCAAAATAATTATTTGTGTTAAAAATGACCACTTATTTTGTGAATAAATATATTTACGAAGCAAGATCATAACCCGAGTGAATTAAGCCCTATGAACAAAACAATTTTTAACATGTAAAGGTTATCGTACACTTTATTTTGTATAGCCTTACTTTCGTCTGGTATAAAGGCAATCCTCATGACTTATTCAATGAGCAGTCTGTAGTAGTGAAACTGTTAACACATTATAATCAAGCTATGTTCAGGGTTGTGAATTTACGTGTAAAAATAATTTCTTCACTACGTGTAAAATACCTGTAAAATGCTTATTAATATATGTCATAAGTGGGAAAATGTAATAAATTAAAAACTAGCTGTAATACATTAAATAAATAAAGTTAAATCGTTACTCGACTTTCCACGCTGCCAACGTATAATAATATTAATTGGATAATTCATTCGAGTTATTCATACTAAGTCTTCATTTCTTCTATTGTTTGAAACGATTCGCCGACACCACACAGTGTTTCTGCGTGTTGCTTGGCTACTCACCGAGGCGATACAGATCTCAGAGTTTACTAGTCATCAACGGCTGCCGACGTTTTCAATCATGTGCATTCTGTCACTGTGTTTCCCATGGTTCCCATCGGCATCTTTTGTTTTTATATGTTTTGCCAAGCTCTGTGGTAATGGATAGTGTCTCTGTGCGTAATGCCGACTTCCTTTATTTTCATTTATCAGCTGACCGAAGAAGTCACCCTATTCACAGAGACCAATATTAAAAGAGAAGAGGCTAAATATGTTGTCCTTTTGAGAATTCCTGTGGATACTTTTTCAGAGGCGCCGCCTTTAACTTTTAATACACACTTCTACATTGTTCGTGGTCATATTGTGACTTGATAGTCTAGAAATTTTAAAAGGATTGAATGATATAATGAACTTCATTTCATAGCATACTAGTTCCAAAGCGATCAGTAGGAGTTTACAATCTGTTAGTTTGTAGTTATTGAGATACTGGATTAAAAATGGAAGTTGAAGGCGACATGTTATACGCAGGAAAACTTTTTCATAGCAAGTATGACAAGCTTGGTTGTATTATCAGAAAACTTAAAAATAGAAACTGCGCAAAGGCGGTCAGAGCGTGGTGCCGACCACACCACCTCATTCTAGTGCCGAGGTCATGGAAAGCATGGGGCTCTACCTCCATGCCCCCCAAGTGCCTTCATGGCATGTTACGGGGATACCTTTACCTTTTACTGCCCAAAATATGGCTACATTTTGTGGCTCGATAAGTAAAAACACAGAAACACTGCGTATTATATCACATAGTAGAGTATGTAACTTACTAATTTACTTCCATGAAAATAATGTAACATACCGCGTAGGAAATCGTGTAAAATATTATTTTTCTACGGGATGTATATTAGGCTAAACATAATTTACGTAAAATGTGTATAATGTAATTTACGCAGCCAACCCTGGCGATGTTATAGCTCAGTGGTAGGGAATTAGGCTTTAGATCCAGAGATTCCCAGTTCAAACGAGGTGCCACGTGGTTTCTTATAATTAAAGTTCATTCTAATTAATTTCTTATAGTTATTTATAAAATAGTTGTTGAGGCAATTTAATTAATTTCTGTATATTTCTTAACCAACAACAGTCATTTTTAGGCCTAAAGCAGATCTGCAATTGTTTAAATCATCGACAGCTGCCGTGTGGCAACTGATGAGAAACACTTGGCAATAGACTTAAATACTTGAAAGTCAGTATTATAAGTACTTTTCGCGGTCTGGCATATATTCGAAACTGGCTTGGTCTACATACATACATACATACATACATACATACATACATACATACATACATACATACATACATACATACGTTCATTCATTCATTCGCTTCCATTAATATGCAGTCATGAGCATTATGACGTGTGGTAAGTAAACTATATGTCATTAAAATATTAGTTTACAATTAGCGCCCTGATTTAATATCAGCGAATTAATTGCAGGAAATCTTTTAGATGCCGCTGTGGAAATAGCTCCAAGAGACAGCTGGTGATTATCATAGCACTTGATGTCAGTTTCGAAGTGTTTACATTAATGTATTGATTAACCATTCGATTTGGTCGGTCTGAAATAATTTACGCTACTGCACACAAAGTGCTGCCGTATGTTTATTATTATTATGTTATTAATTACGGTTTGATATTTTGGAAATTACTGCTAGAATTTATAGTGCTTTCTGTCACCATATTATCAACTTCCATATTGTATTTCGTGTATGTTCAGTGAGCTTCACTTTAAATATTGGTGGTTGTGACACACATTTGGACAGTGTTGCGAAAGATGATTTAGAATCATTGTAAATGCAGTGCTGTCTGGAAGCATCGTAGATTCGATCAGCTTCAAACTATACATATTAGGACCTTTTTCTCTAAAGTAGCTAGGTCAGTTGATGTTAAACTTCTCACCAAAAGTCCATAGTTCGATTCCTGCCAAGTATTTTAAGGACTTTGTTCGAGTAACTTGTTAATAGGCATGGTTCCTTTGTGTATTTCGGTTGTCCAGGTTACCATCGCGCTACTTTTCCATTATCAATCTATTATTTTCATCTGTGAGCAGTCTCTGATTGTGATGTTGGTAATAATTATAGAGTATATGACAATGATAATGGTAATCTATACTAATAATAAAACTGCAACCAAAACTTTTCTGGTAATTTTTGCTTTTATAAAAATAACTTTTTATGTCAGTGCCTCTTTAATCAGACTAATTATAATGAAGTGAAAACAAATGACTATGGCTTATATTTTAAGGCGGCCTTGCATAACAAATGGAAAATATTCATTAATATATTATGCATATACAGGGCTTTAATCAATTTGAATAATTAGTTATTTAGACTGGGAAGTTTTGAAATGAAAGCCCTGTATAAATATTTTTCAATATTAATATATATATATATAAAGCGAGAGTATTCGTGTGTTTGTAAGAGGTAATCTTAGAACATACTTAATCGATTTGGATATTCTTTCACTATTGGCAAGTGTAGTTTCTCTAGATGGATATAAGCTATACTATGCCATTACGGTAACTCTTTATGACTTTGTGAGTACAAATGAGCAATAGCATAGGATTAAAACAGATCCTTACGCAACAGAAATCAATTCCTTATTATCCACATAATTGTATTTTTACGATTTTTGTTGTAAACGACGAGTAGGCCACAGGCATAGTTCAGTTTGGAAAGGAGCTTGCTTGCCGATTGGGAGATGCGCTCGGGCGCGGGTTCGAGTCTCGCTTGGGCTGATTACCTGATTGGAGCTTTTCCAAGGTGTTCCCCAACCGTAAGGTGAATGTCAGGTAACGTATGACGAATTCTCGGCCTCAGCTCGCCAAATATTATCTCACTATCACTAATACCATCGACGCTAAATAACCCCGCAGTTGATATAGCATCTTTAAATAACCAATAAAAAAAAGACAAGTACTTTCCCTGCACCAAAAATACAACACATATGGAGTAAAATTAATATTTTCTCGTTGTGCTTACTGGAGCTGAGTCATTTTACAAAGTGTCGCGAAATGACGTTCCTGTTGTCATCATTTAGGTCTACCCTTATTTGTTTCCTGTTCCTTAAAACAATATTTTTGTACCATGTTCATTTTCATTTTCTTTTATTTACGTACACAATGATGCACAGTGAGGCCAACAGAAAAAATTATCTTCGTGCAAAATCCATGGTGTATTGACTTTAGTTTGGAATAACATATTAAAGGATATCTTCAAGACTAATTTATCTAGTCTGCTGTCAAAAAATCTGAAAGTTAGAATTTATAAAACAGTTATATTACCGGTTGTTCTGTATGGTTGTGAAACTTGGACTCTCACTTTGAGAGAGGAACAGAGATTAAGGTTGTTTGAGAATAAGGTTCTTAGGAAAATATTTGGGGCTAAGAAGGATGAAGTTACAGGAGAATGGAGAAAGTTATACAACGCAGAACTACACGCATTGTATTCTTCACCTGACATAATTAGATAATATTTTCTTAGATAATATTTATTTTTTATTTTTATTTTTTTTTTATTTTTATTTAATTTAAATTTAAATATACAGAATAAAGAATATAATTACAAACAAACAAGAGAAATAGAAATAAAATAATACAATCAATATAAAAAAGAAGATACAGTAGTATTAACAAAATTTGAGACCGAATGAGCAGCGCTCGTGTTCGGTCGCAGTTCAGATATAATATTAATAGGCCTATAAGAAAATATAAAATAAAATTAAATAGGAAATAAAAATTAAAATTACAGTTACAGAAATTATATAATGCAATATTAATATAAGAGAAATACAGAAAAAAATAATACTAATAATAATAATAATAATTATTATTATAATTAGGAACATTGAACCCAGACTTTTGAGATAGGTAGGGCATGTAGCACGTATGGGCGAATCCAGAAATGCATATAGAGTGTTAGTTGGGAGACCGGAGGGGAAAAGACCTTTAGGGAGGCCGAGACGCAGGTGGGAGGATAATATTAAAATGGATTTGAGTGAGGTGGGATATGATGATAAGGACTGGATTAATCTTGCACAGGATAGGGACCGATGTTGGGCTTATGTGAGGGAGGCAATGAACCCCCGGGTGCCTTAAAAGCCAGTAAGTAAGTTGTAAGTATTCAAGACTAATTTAGAAAAACGTTAAATGAATTATCTTTGCTTCAAAGATGGATGGTCTCTGAATCAAATGATCCTATTTCAATTATGCATATAAATTAGGAAACATGTTAAAGGAGTTATCCCTGCATCCAATGTATGCTCTCTGGACCAAAATATCGTATTTTAATAATTTAAACACAATTTCAATTAAGAAACGTGTTAAACGATTTATCCTCGTAGCAAAAATGGATACTCCCTGGACCAATTGTCCTATTTTAATTATGGAATTACTTCATAGTTTCATCTGACATTGTATGAGGATGTTATGACTGAGATACTTTCTGTTATTTGTAGGCGATAAGCGATCGAGTATATAAGGACTTGCACACAGTGGGGTAGAGGTCGGTATTTAGGATGGCCTATAAGCCACAAGCTGTGCTCAGTAGACTATGTTACTATGTTACTTTACTAATTATCCAGTATGGAGTGCTGTGCACTGTAGACAACTGTTACCCAGTTTCTCAGTGACCATAGCGTGTCTCTAGAGTGGTGTGTTATAATTTTGAGATAATTTTCAATTGTTTAAGTACTTTTTTTCTTTCGTGTGTCGTGTGGGAGGATACCAAATTTGCATCTTATTTTGTAGTGTAGGTTGGACATTAATGAATTATGTGTCCCATTTTGAATGTTTTATATACTAGATGACACTGAATTTGTAACAATCAATACTTCAAGTGCTGTTAATTGAATTATAGTGAATATGCTGAATGTAGCTGTGTAGGCAGAAGTAGCTTTATTATAATATACAGAACGTTCGTAAGGAAACAGGTTTTCCTTACTGTTTTATAGATCTAACGCTACTGCCGAGGAAATAGTGTGTACATTTCCCCTAGATCGAGTGTGGGGAAGATGGGAAGGTTTTATGTTGTGTAGTATGGACATATAACACTGGCAAGGAAAGTCAATGTTAGGGTATTAGTATACAGATGACTTCCATTGAGTGCAGTTCAGTTTAGTTACACTCCTTTTCATGCGACCTACTTCATGGAGATTGCGGCTTTTAGTCGTCCAGAACAACACAAACCATTCGCTCTTAAGCAAGGTCGCCTAGTTGTAATGCTAAGACTCATCGCTATTCAATATGAAGGGTCCAGGGGAAGAACATGCTAAGTCACATTTTACTGTTTTTACAGGAGAGCAAGTTTAAAGTTTCAAGGTCCATTACATTCTATTGTCTCTGAGTTATCATTTTTCAATTATTTCTGTCTTAATCAAGTTTTTACTCTGTACAATTAAACCACTGAAATCTCTATTGCCTGAGGTATTACATGGCATCCAAAACAAAAAATTGATAAAATTGGACTTAGCACGTTTTTCTCCTGGACCCTTCATATGGTAAGCTAATTATTACATGCGCCCAGACAAAATATTTCAGCCACAAAGAAAATTAGACGTATGAGGTAAGTCGCATAAAAAGAATTATAATGGCAATATAGTACACGTTAGAACAGCAAATCTTCATTTATGGTACGTATATTACGAATAAATCGTACAAAAAGTGTCGTGCTATATTAATAAAGAATCTCGTTCAACGAAAATCCGATTACACAATCCAGAATATATTCAAGAAAATTTGAAAAAACCTGTTCATTTTAAAATAAAACAGAAGGCGCAAAATGGCGTTCTACCTACAAAAACTTCGTTGACATAGGCTCATACACTAAAGGCTAGAACAGTCCCTTACGAAATAAAGTTAGCTCAACAGGCAGGTGTATGTATGAGCTTCAAAGGCGACGTAATTGTTAAATAAAACGTTAAAAGACAATAGTCATTCATAAATGTAATGGTACGAACCATAATATGCCTAGGATTAAATTCTACCGAAGGAGACGAAATCTAGATTGTCTAGGAATTTTTACGGAAAATGTGAAATGTGTGTTAGAGAGAATGGTTGAAGGTTCCAGCACACATTACAATGTAAGGCAATAAATTACATCTGTAATGTAATGTATAACAGACAAGATTTTATTGCCGAAAGCTGGAGCGCTGAATCATCGCTAAGTAGGCTGTTACTTGTTCATTTTACTTTTCGAACGGCACCGTACTAAGCGAAACCTGTTTACAGGCGTATATTTGTTGAGTGAAAGACTGAGTGAGAGAGCATGTAACCATTTCATTACCTTATAAAAGTCTTGTGGCAGTAGTATAATAAATGTAACTTCGTTCGTGCATGAATTTAGCTTAAAATTACTTCCATTTAACGTCATTTCTGCCCTTTAAGTGTAATATCAGAGTTGTAGGAAACTTTCACAGCTTGTGATTCAAAGTATATAAACACTAACCACAAACGCCGAAAGGAAACAGTCGAGAAGAGAGAAACCTCTTACACAAACACAGATTGGGGGAGGACCTGAAGACAGGCAACATTTAATCAAATAACTAAGGGTCTTCGCTTCCCTTCACAACCATGTGCAGTCGCATTGAAGACCAAGAAAAACAATCTATTATATTCTAGGAGGGTGGTAATGCCGTCAGACATATGGCTTATGTCAACAGGCCGCAGGATCGACGTGGGGAGATGAGGGATAGTTGTCATGGTTACCTGCTACCACCGACTTGTGCTGCAATTAGACCAGAATTTAACTTCAGGCAATTTATGCAACTTGACTCCTTGTCATTGCGGAACCATTACAGTAGTTAGTATGAGTGAAGGTGTCACGACAGTGTAGCAATAAGAGTAATGATTATGGTGTTGTTGATTATGGATGGTAATAATGATAACAATGATGACGACAATACTAAGGTGAAGAGCCCATTTGTCGTCTCCCATTTGGTTTTTGCTTACCATTCACATGTTAGTCAAGTTCAAGACTTGAAAAATTATGTAGTTAATATCCTTCAATGAATAAAATTCGAAAGTTATACATGCGGAACCAAATGGAATATAAAACATGAGGAATGAATTTATACATTTTTTGACAATTCAATAAAGCGGTGTAAATTTCGTCCCCTATTTTTTTAAACACATTCAGTGGAAATTATTTTAGTAATAAAGTGAAATTTAAAAACTACAACAAAATCACCTTTATTAATAACTAATGATCATTGGAAATATGTAAGACAGCATTCTGAAAATTATTTTAATGATATTTCGCAAAAAAAACCTGTTTTACATGATAGCTATTTTTAAACACTTTGAAAAAAATTTTGCACAGTTTAAATCGAGATTAAACCCTTCAGACCTGAATTTATATTTAAAAAAAAATAAAAAAGAAAGTGGTCACATAATCATTCTGGGGATGCAAAATTCCCAAATCAAGTCTTCACAGAAAATCAAAATTTTGGGGACAATTTTGACCCCTAGGGCCCCAAATTTTTAAATTTTATTTTTAATCCAGGTATAGAAATGTTTAAAAAATAATATTCTCCATTTCTATTACATTGAATTATTCAGAATATTTAAAAGTATCGAAGATATTCCAAAAAAGAAAAAAAGAAACAATGTACACTATAATGTACATCAGGCCTGAAGGGGCTAAATAGTTTATTGCGTTTTAGTCCAGCCTGAAATATAAATGACAACAACCTTCTTAAAATTCCACGAGATGGGGATAGCGTTTCGAATTTCGTCCCGGGGACAAAATTTAGACAACCTGAGGGACGAAATATAGGCACGTGCACCACAATCGTATGGCAGCATCTTGTCCCAACTACACGGCATTATCCGGTCCGCTGACTATATAGGCCTAATCTTACACTAGACACTTTAATCTATATAGAAGCAAAAATATTACGGAAATACGTACCTCGGTCTGTGAAGCCCTACTGAGAATATATAAGAAGAATAGTTTTCCAATTTTACAGATATTAAAAAGTTAAATAACAGCGAAACAAACAATAATACTCGCTCCAACTGAACGTACGCTTGCTACTCACCACGAACAGGGTGCAACACGTTATAGAGGAAAAGCCGTGGGGGACGAATTTAGGCACTACACCTTACTACTACTACTACTACTATTACTACTACTACTACTACTACTATTACTGCTACTACTACTACTAATAATAATAATAATAATAGTAATAATAATAATAATTATAACAATAATAATAATAATAATAATAATTATTATTATTATTATTATTATTATTATTATTATTATTATTATGTCACCAATAAAGATCCCACACCTACGTATTGAATCCCCGTATGTACGATTAGAATGTAGGTCTTCTATTAAATTGAAGACTACAGGGGAAAAACCTGATAAGTCACGTTTTACTCTTTTTACAGGAGAGCAAGTTGAAAGTTTCAAAACTCCTTATATTCTATTGTCTTTGGGTTATCATTCTTCAAATTTCTTTGGTCCTATAAGGTTATTATTCTATACAGTTAAACTACTAAAAACTACACTACCTGAGCTATTACATGACATCTAAGATGGAAAATCGATCATTTTGGACATATCACGTTCTTCCCCTGTGCTCTTCAATTGTTAAGCGTACTAAATTTTTTCATACCTTGAAAAGGACTTCTATTACTCTCATAATCTTATTGGACCAGCTATATTCTAACATTTAATGATATAACCGCGTCTTGAAGTTTCAAAATTCTTGCAGCAGTGGCACTAAAATCATTACTGTTCTAATGAAGAAAATGGCAACAATGGAAGTACAAGAATCAACATATGAAAACTCTGGTTGTTTTCCCAAAATAATGACTTTTTTCTTATTCCTCAAATAATTATAACGGCTTTTTAAAATTTGGAAATGGCTTTTGAATGGACTATCTTATATTTCTGCCTAGGACCAGTAATGGCGAAATATTAGGGCTCTTCTCGGCGATAACTTGCATTTGCAGCGTAAGTATGTATGGCAAGACCGTTTCACGTTTAATATTTCAGTTGTGAAAATCAAGGAATGGGTGAAATATGTAATTACCCGACAAAGAGCCCAAACCCAAGCCCAACAGCAGCCTCGAAGCACGTGTCTCTCTAGCTATGTCTAGATCACATATGCTTCATCTGGTGGCTTGTACTGCCAAAGAAAATTATAGAAAAGATAGGCCTATAGACTATTGCCTAAGAGAGCCAAGTTTTTAATTCGTATTATTAGGCCCTACCTTTTGAGGAGCACGGGTAGTATAATTAAATGTCCTTTAAATGTAGTGTGTTACGAAAGAAATACACTAGGAAGAAAAACTGCAACAGAGTCAGTAAGAAATGTAGCAGATTGCCCCATTTAGAGTGGATATGGGTAATGGAAATTGATCCTCGAATTTCTGTAGTGATGGCTGCTACCAGCTGTATGTAGGTGGAATCAAATTACGCTTCATCGTTGCAACTAGAATAAAGTACAGCAAGTGATGCATCGACGGCCGAAGTTGGGTTTATATTTTGAAGCGCTGTGAAGTCTCGCAATTTACATAGTAATTTAATGTAGCAACTCTGTGAGCGGTTGACCAAGCTCCTGCTATTAGTACTAGAACGTGTGATTAGAATTCCCATCAGGCTCTGCTTACAAAAACTCCACAATTCATCGTAAAATCATAAATTGAGTGGTAACTACACTATAAGCCAGTCACAGTATGGCCATACTACAAACGTCGGCGATAACAAATGCCATTTAAAATCAATAGGACAGAAATTGCCGACAACGGATGCCGCTTAACGTTAGCGTTGCGTGGGTTCGAAACCCGCTTATGGACTAATGTGTTATTAGTTGTCAACGCCATGTCACACGTTGGCATAAGTTGAGGGTTACCAACTAATACAAATTTTGTCTCATTTTGCTTTAGCTCAATAGGCCTATAGGATGGTGAGCTACTATTAATCAAAGATGGCTGGTATTTGAATGTTGCTAACCTTAAACCTAATGCAATAAATGTTTCCAAATGAATATTTCTAGCTTAAAAATGTTATTTTTCTTCATAAACTACTTTACGCTCTATTCATTGCTAACATTTATTATTATTATTATTATTATTATTATTATTATTATTATTATTATTATTATTATTATTATTATTATTATTTAGTCAAGTGTCCGAAGACAGATTTGAATGTCATATGTGACACCAATAAAGCATCACTCGTGAGGCAACTAATCCAGGAGATAATTGGATAGCGTGACCAGTTTCTTTCCCCCTTCATTACATATATCGCTGACTAGTAACATATTACACTAATCAGACTTGAGATGTATGCAACAGTTCTTCCTCTGCTACATACTTAGTCAGGTAAGATGTAATGCTTGATAATAGTTGTACATCCTTTGACTCGGAAAATTGTCGCTCTCCTGTAGCATGAATTTGTCTGTATTGTTCGAGTTAACGTGAGATTGACACGGGAAAATATTAAGCTTCGAGTTTCGAGGATGAAGATAAGTCGTGGCAGCAACGTATTTGTATGTCATGAAACGACTAACTTCCTACGAAGCCTTTATGGCTTATCGATAGAACTCTTCTTCTCGTTACAAAGACCGGGCTTCGAATCTCTATGTAAAACGTACGCGTGTAAACAGCGTACACGATGATTCCCGAGCAAATTCGAGGTGGGACTTCGGCCGTGTCTCAAAGCTCAAGTACAAACTACACACTAGTGACTAGCAACTAGGTGACTTGTGAACTACACACTAGGCAGCTTTGGAAATGTATGCTTGAAACATGGCCTTCTTCACAGTCTATTTTTCTAAAAACCATGACATCACGGTGTAGCACTGAATTAAGAAGGCAGTGTCCCAATGCATTTTCATTACGAGTTATGTGGAAAAGATA
This sequence comes from Periplaneta americana, assembly GCF_040183065.1. Classification (NCBI taxonomy): domain Eukaryota; kingdom Metazoa; phylum Arthropoda; class Insecta; order Blattodea; family Blattidae; genus Periplaneta; species Periplaneta americana. Next base: position 65,708,217 of record NC_091133.1, on the reverse strand, counting down.
AGGGCTTAATATATTACAATAATGTTTAAAACATTGTACAGAAGGTACTAACAATGTCAGTGTTTAAAGTTAACGTGTTATTATACATTATGTTTACATTATTTCACTTCCAAAGCTTCTTCAGATTTCATAACCCCAATTGCTGATGAGTTATCCATGTTTGTTTAGTGAAAAAGTAAACAATCAAGCAAGCATTTTCGTTTACTAGTTACTACGGACTTGATTGCTATGCACCATGTAGCTTTGGATCATAACTTCTGACGTTACATCCGGCTATTTAGTCAACAATCTAGTTCACTTCAGCTGAAAATGTAGCTTTGAGACACGGCCTTAGTCTCTGAACAGCGACCGATTTCCGTGTCAGATTGTGTATGAGTACATATCAGCCAGAAACTCAATCAGGGCTATTATTATTATTATTATTATTATTATTATTATTATTATTATTATTATTATTATTATTATTAATTTATTATTTGTTTCATTACTTTTGCTGTGCACAATATGGCATCTGAATTACTGAATTGTAATTTTTTTATTAGCTTGCCGGAATAAAATCCCGAAATTTATGTGGGTGATCACATAATAAGGGAAAAATTTTGAAGTTGCTACTGAGGACCTCCTCAAGTCACATTGCACTGTGTATAGAACAAAGAGATATCATATCATTGAAGTCCATCGAGTAACTACAGGATAATAAATTAAGATTCCTCCGTAATGCCGAGAAGACGAAATCCTGACAAAGGTAAAAATAATTTCGCACTGTATTAGGGATACATCGGCACGTAGAGTACATCACCCAGTTTCGGAAATGTAACTACAGTTGTGTTGGTTTGGACGTTTTATTTTTGTTTCGGTTTACAAAATATTGAGAGTAGGCCTATGGGTTTATGGTAAGAAGAGTAATTAATGAAGAGCAAGCTATATATGTTCTCTCGTATGAAGAGAATACATTATTAATTTAATATTGCAGAAGTGGCGAGTACAAGAGACAAACTTGTGATCGCATAAGTTTGTAGCTGTTCTCGATGCCGAAATATTGCTGAGAGACCGAGGTGCACGACTAGTTATACAGTAGGGGTTCTAGAGGAAACATAGTAGATAAAGTTTTGATAAGCAACCTATGTCCGGAAACGTACCGTTTCGATGCTACAATGATAAGATCAAATCAATTTCAAATCTATCGCTTCACGGTAGGCAATCCATATTGACGGAGGGCGGCGACTTCAATCGACAGATGGCATGTGTCTCCTGTTTACGATCTGATGTACTGCTTTGACGTTCACGTCACTTACTGTTCAGTGGTTGGTTACTGAAGACGGTATAGTTTATAGCAGTGATGTCAAAGCAAGCGCATTTGTCTGACCTTGATGTCGTGAGCGGGCAGCAAGCTCTAAGTATGGAAAGAGGAAGGGTTGTGTATATGAATAAGCAACCTGTTGGATTAAGAAAACAGTAGCGCACAAACTTCAAACGGAACGTGAAATTTTATGTCGTTACTTTTATATGGCTACTTTCTGTTTAATATTATCTATATTGTCTGTAAAACAAAAGTACTAACACTGATTTCTTAATATTGCACTTGTGTTTTAAATCTTAATAACATAATAGAGAGTTAAGAAGTAATATTCACTTAAATTCCATAGTAGTATAATATTATACTGTATTAAGTGGATGAAACACATCATTCATAAAGAAAGTAATATTCAAAAGAAAGAGATTGAGTATGACATGATAAGTTGGAATTTATATTGATGGTATCTTTAGCCTTACAAAAGTAATCAATAAACTAATCAAAACAACATTACAGTACAAAGCAAAGTTACCTAGGTACTGTATCTGTTTTAAGTGTAACTAATATTACATAACAAAACTCTTATCGCATTATGCTTTTAAGGTGATATTTGTGAGCAACTTCCTATCATCAGAATATTACATTATTTTCTCGAAATCTGCTGAAGTTATAGAGCTGACATTTTTACAACACATGGGCACGTATCTTTTGCTTATGATATAACAGTAGTTGCTTTGTTAATAATTTCCTTACAAACAATTTTCATGCGAATATTTTCAAAATGTTCAATACACTATCTTCAGTAATACGTATATACGGTATATTAGATTTACGAAAACGTTCTGTAAGGCTACTAAATAAATAGGTCTGTACCTGAAAATTTCACTTTTCTATATGAAAAGTTGAGAAAATATTTATTTTGAATAAAAAAATCAAACTTGTGAAAAATGAGGATTAAAATTAAAACTTACATTCTTATAATGCACTTATACTTCTCAGGCAAATCTAAAAATTAACATGGATACAGTTTTAATAAGTTCTCTTCCCTTTATCTATTGAATCAGTGTTGGCCATCCCTGAATATAGCTCGACCAAGCGGCATATACCACCTCTTTCGTCTGTCTCTTTCCTTTCCGCCGTAAAGCGCTCAGGCTCTCCTGAGCTCTAAAGCGCGGGCTTGCTCCTGTGGGCATCAATTGACATGCCTGGTTTATAGTATGATTGAATACACGTTTGCCGAGTAACCGAAATGTTGTTAATTTACAGACCAACTACTTAGCCATTATGATAACCGGATTTATCTCCTCTTGACTTTTTTGTGTGGAACTACATGAAGAGTCTTGTTTATGAGACTTCTTCAGAGTCGGAGGAAGAATTGGTAGAACTTTCGACATTTTGATCTTGTCATCATTGTAGCATCGGAATGGTACGTTTCCGGACATGGAATGCTTATTAAAATTCTATCCACGAAGTCTCCTCTGCAACTCCTAGAAAGGTGTAATAGGAATTCTGAATCAGCCTCTATATGCAACCTCGGCGCCCTCATGGCCATAGCGAGAGACGTGGTCACACAAGTTAAATTAGTTCATAGCCTGACTATTAATAACACTAGCATTCGGCTGTGGCTCAGTCTTATTACAGTAAGCATTTGAATTTCTGTCCATAATGGGTGCAGGAGAAGACTTATTCTACGTCGGAAACATAGAAAGAGAATACAATTTCCTGTAGTAAATAGCAGGTTAGTCCACCACTTCGGAGAAAAAGGTTAGTATGTCTGACCGTCAAACGAGCGGGCCTCGACCCTGGTTCAAATCTTGGTTGGGACAAATTTCCTAGCTGGGGTTTTTCCGGGGTTTTCCCTCAACCAATTGAAGCAGGATTGCGGGCAAGTTACGACGTTAGATATCGGACTCATTTCGCATAATTTATTCACATATCATTACCATCATTACTATAGCCCAGGTTAAGATCACGATGCAGCGTGCTGTATTGTTACAAGAGCGCGATTGCTCGGCGACAAAATTTATCATTCACAGAACAGTAATGATAAGCACAATAAGGCTCAGGCTGCGGTGCGAGCCTTCGGCCTCCTCCTCCGTGAGAAAAAAAAAGATAGCAGGCTTCGTTATCCTATCTCTCCATTCTTTCTATTTAGTGAATAAACATATTTGTGGCGAAGAAAGTTCTAAGAGTAATTTTAATTATAATAAGAGGGCTTGAAAGTCATCGTGCACCGAGAATATTAAGAACTCTAAAAATGAATTGAGGTATGGAATATGATATTTGTCGTCATTGTCAGCGCTTGCAAAAAGCATTAAGAAATCCGTTCTGTGGCAAGAAAAAGTCATTGTTACATCAAATTCAGTATAAAACGATGTGAATATTGTGATAATTCTGTATTGAAATGGGTTTATATTTGAACAAGCTCCATTCTTTTCAGAACTCTATTAGTATATAGTATTTCTTAATACGAAGAAAGTTAGAAGATTTTTAAATTATTCGTGAACTTTTTAATAATCGCTGAATTTTTAACGCAACCGTATTTTAGAATAACAGATAGATCTAAAAGTAAAAGTAAATCCATGGCGTTACAGTCCTTTGAAGGGACAAAATCGACCAGTCGCCTGCTGGCTTCACATCCACATGTCGAAGAAGAGGTGAACGATCATCCGACCAGAATGGAGGTGGTTAGCACGATGATCCCCCCACCCGTTATAGCTGGTTTGCGAAACCGGATTTTCACTACCTACCGTTGCTCCCCAAGTGCATCATGATGTTGGGTAGGCACCGGTCCCATACACTTGCCGAAATTTCATGAGAAAATTTCTTTCCCCATGACGACTCGAACCAGCGCTCATTCCGTAATGAAAGTCCTAGACAGGATACCTTAGACCATGACGCCACGGCGCGGGACAACATATAGATCTACCATATTTTTATTTTTATATTTGAAATAATATCACTTAAATATCTATTTTGTATAAAGATTATTATTATTTTGTAAAAATTCTGTAGATCGCTACGAAAAAAAAAACAATAATTTGTTCTACATTTCCAAGACATTCTTTAGTCTTCTTTAAAAATCAGTTTTATTTGAAGTTAGATTATATGGTTTCTCTCTGACAAGCCTTCTGTGCAAACTATTTTTAATGCTCCCAATTTTCAGTACATAAATTAAATTAATGCTGAAAACGCTCCTGTATGAGTTACCACACGCAATATTTCGTTTTACCGAAATGCCACACATTAGCTCGCACAAAGCCACACTGCGCAGAATGTGTAAATTGTCAATGATGTTCAACTTCGCGACCAATTAACATCAGATGGTATTTATAACAGCTCTACATATCCATTATTGGGGTGCATGATACGCTAATAAATATAATACTAGCATTACAATTTGAAACAAATTATTGGTTTTTTGTCATATGATAATTTACATTGCACTCCAGGTAGAAATAAATTATACAGATCGTTTTTTAACTTAATATTAATTTTATATTATACTTAATATTCCATTAGTTGAAGATAACCAAAATATTTACAAAACAATTTATTAATGTACTTCAATATGAATTAAGCTCTCCTGCCACAATGCATCAAGTTTAAAATATTAATTTTATTTAAGCAAATATATATTTACATTGATCAAAAAGAGTTTTGCATATTGCCTTACAATCCATGTAAATCCCACAACGGAGAAAAAAGTATTGTCTCTTGTCTTTTTATGATCTTTAATACAAGTTTCATGTGTTTACCTTTTGAAGCACTAAGTCAGTTCGTGACAAGCAACGGTCCAAACGAGTTGATCTATGAGAGAGGTCGAAGGGGTGCTGTTTCTTGATCTTTACATTATAATAATGACACGAACACACACTATTAACAGTAGTTCCCATTAAAGTAGTCACTTTAAGACAGCAAGGTAGGTCTATGACACAAATGGAGATAGCAGGGATCATGGGTTGTAATCAAAGTGACGTTTCTAGAGTATGGACGAAATTCCAGGAGACTAATTCCATAGCAGACAGACACAACCAGGACGATCACGTAAAACAACCGTGGCGAAAATGTGACTCGCGAGCACATTGTGGCTCTAAATGATAGCTATGCATTTCTCTTGCTTTCTACCTCCCCCAACCCCCACCCTCTCACTCACTGGAGTCAAACTCCGTTCCATTTGTATTTGTCTCTGACCTGCGAGTGGCGTATCGTCGCAATGTCTCTCTCGAAACCATGTACCTCTACAAAAACGAAAGTTTCAAGTAGGATAGGAGGACGCATTTTTTTCTGCCAATATATGAGAATATTAAACGTATGATTTGTTCACAAGTATTACTAGGAAAACGGTTGTATAACATAAAACGGCATTATACTGTTACTCATGAAACATTAAAAGGAAAGGTTGTGTTATTATTATTATTATTATTATTATTAATATTATTATTATTATTATTATTATTATTATTATTATTATTATTATTATTATCGTCATCTCTGTACGTCGACCCTTTTTCAGCAGATGTACGAATAATGCTGTTAGATCTTCCATTTAAACTCACACATTTACAGTGTGATGTTAAATGAAAGCTAGATGTAAGGACTTGACAAATGTTGACTTTTCTAATCTTTGCCAAAAAATAAATATCAGAAGCTTCGTTCTTTCGCTTGCTCTCTTGAAGTCATGTTCGCTACACCTTACGTTTGTGAAAAATTATTTTCAACAATGAAAATAGTAAAAACCAAATTTAGATCACGACTGACAAACAAATACTTTCGTGGTCAACTACGACTGGCAGTAAGTGACATAATTCCTGATTTTGGAACTCTGTCGCAAAGACATTCTGAAAACAGTTAATTTCAGGTTGTGATAATGTGTTCTATGTTTTCTTATTTATTTCTTTCTTCGTTACACTTACTAAACATTAGTTTGTAACCTTACACTGTATAAAATTATATTTAAGTGCTTGACGTAAGGAAAAATGAAAATCCGTTAATAAGTCAGACAATTGCTTCACTTCCCCTTCGGGTGTCCGCCTCCCTCCATAGGTGCTATGCACGTTGCTAGTTACACAGTGGCTCGGCGCACGATCTTATTTTCGCCACGGCTGACGTAAAACAACGGCTGAAGAAAACCGTTATCTCCGTTTTTCTGCACGGCGACGTCCTGTACGGTATGTGGATTATGTGCTAATCAATTACTGGATTATAAGGACAGCGGTTTGTGTTTTTTTTCTTTTGTAAAAGGAACTAACAAGTGAACATTCTCATGGGGGCAGATATTTTTTTATTTTCTTTCCACCATGTTAATAATGTTAAAACAAGTGCTTATACAAATTTTGACCATCCACTCGAGTGCAAGTACGAGGGCCCTCCAGAAAGTAAGTTTCCCTGGGGCCGTTTACATAAAGAAACACAATTTCGTAGAAAGCTTTATTGGAACAGGTACAGTAATTGTTGAGCTATTTTTTAACAAACTCCCCATCGGAATTGAGACATTTGTCATACCGTGGGATCAACTTCTGTTTTCTTGTGCCGTAGAAGTCTGCCCCCTGGGATCGGAACCAGTGTGTGACAGCCCTCTACATCTCTCTGTTGATACAACGGTATGGCCAATAGTACCTCAATACCGGTGGGGAATCTGTTGAAAAATAGCTCTAGAATTACTGTGTCTATTCCAAACAATCTTTTCATGAAATTGTGTTTTCTTTCTGTAAACGGCACAAGGGAAACTTACTTCCTCGACTGCCCTCATAATTGCGCTCGAGTAGCCAAAATTTGTGTAAGCACTTGTTTAGACATTATTAACATAGTGGAGGAAAAAAACTTTTTATCTGCCCCCCCTGAGAATGTTTGCTTGTAAGGTGCATCCGCCTTCGGAAACAAAGAAGAAATTCCATCAGGATATTAGGTCCTTGGGATCGAACTTCAGTCCTTCCAAATACAAAATAAACGTGGTAACAATAGGCCACATTACAGCATATTATATAGGCCTATGTACTTTATTTTTGTTTTATTCTACTCCATTTATCCGTGGTATTTTTATTGCTCTTTCTAACCTATATATTCCTTTATTGTTATTCCATCATTTTACCTGTTTAATGTTAATTTCTATGTGACACAGCCTACTAGTTCGTACTTGGAAAAGAATAATTTCTTGTTTCTCCTTCTGCTGCTGTTGTAAGCACGTTATGTTTTAACAATATGTAACACGTTCCTTACCAGATAGCCGTTTATATACGCTCTAGATCTGCCAGCAACCTTTAATAACTCGTGGCTGAATTTTTTATAGTAATGTTGTCGAAGTAAATTTTACGTGGATGTGGAAGACGGGAGTCTACCTGATCGTTTAAAGTGTGCTCCTGGAAAAGGCAGGCTGCCGCTTCTTGCCCAAGTTATGATGGATCTGACAGACCCTGAAGCGTGATTCGTGTGCAGACAAAGATCAAACTTTTCATGCCCCCCGAATGTGGATAATGCTTGAACAATTCCTTATTTCGTCAATAACATCGATCTTAGATACGAATGGAAACAAATCAGTTGAACATTGTATATGTCCAGAAATAATTCCTAAAGAAAACAATTTGAAGAGCAAAGAGGAGTACAGGGGATTAACTCCACTTTCAGTATTTTTTTAGGAGAGCAATTTTAAATATACAAGAATCTAATAACATTGTGTATGTTATTTTCATTCTATTTTTTTTAGTTCGAACTGTTACAAATTCTTCTGAAACTGATGCTCGTAAGTGTCTCAAAAGCTTAAGTTTCGTAACAAGTGAAGTTATGTTAATTTTGCAAAAGAATTTATTTAGATTTATTTTCGGAATTTCTTCTCATATTATTGTTTGTATAAAACTCAAATAAAAATTGGAACTAAATTAACATAAATATAAACGTAACGAGAGGCCTTAAATAAGGTTATAGATTGTCTCCTTTGCTTCTTAATATACATTTAGAACAAATATGGAACAGAAAGTGTTCGAAAATGGGAGCCGAAATAAAAGAGGATAATCTTCACTCTCTGCTTTTCACAGACAACCAAAAAAATTTTCTCCATGATTATGAGGACGATGGCGTATCAATTACGAGGTTATTTATCGTCGATGGAATTAGTGATAGCGAGATGATATTTGGTGAGATAAGGCCGATGATTCAGCATAGATTACTTGATATTTGTCTTACGGTTGGAGAAGAAACCAAACCAGGTAATCAGCCCAAGCGGGAATCGAACCCGCATGCCAGGGTAACTCCTGATCGGCAGGCAAACGTCTTAGCCAACTGAGCTACTCCGGTGGCTCTACTGATGTTAAATACATAATTTAGTAGACAGGAAAATATTGTAAGAAATTATTACAACATAATATTATGAATAGCTACTTTATGTAGATTTCTGTTAAGTTTGTTATAATAGGTAATACATTAGAACAGCGAATCGGAATAAATTGTGATACTTATACAAAGAAAAAAATCATACAAAAGTTTCCTACTATATTTTCAGCTGCCGACAATTCCAGCACTTCTAATGCAAGCCAAAAAATTACCATCTGTATTGTAATGCATAAATCGCGGGATTTTGTTACCTACAGCTGAGGCGATGAATCAGCTCTAAGTGGGCTGTTGAATAACAATCTGAGTTTTTGTGCCTTAAACGAAACCTGCTTTCAGGCGTACACCCGTTATTTGGATTTTGTATAATGTTCTATGTCCACCACTGTGTTTCTGTGAATAACGTACGCGATTCACCGTTCAACGGTCCTGGTTGGATTCTCGCCATGAGCGGAGGTTTATCTTTTTTCATTGTATGGGATGTTTGTTCCTAGACTCGTGAATGTCCTGTGATGTCCCTGCGGCGATCTTATGTCGTGCTGAACTCAAGGTGAAGGAGACCCGCAAAGTGAATGTCTCTAGTGTTATTCAAAATAAATCTCTTCTCATACGTCACAATGGCATGTTAAGACGGCATAGTAAGTCAAGTAAAAGAGGTTATGAAGGAAAAGAAAAATAGAGAGTAATTCATTGCTTGTTGAGAGCGGTTAATAAGATTCGATTATATCTGCTATAAGATTAGTATGGCAAATATTTCCGATAGTAAATTGAAAATAAATTTAATGGAGTACCTATATTTAATTACAATCGAACGAATCAGAAACAATAAGACTTTACAATTTCTTCTCACACATATTAATAACACAGAACTTAAGAACGATATGAACTACCGGTGTAGCTCAGTCGGTAGAGACACTTGTCTTCTGATCCAGAGCTGCACATGAGTGTGGGTTCGATTCCCGCTTGGGCTGAATACCTGGTAGGGTTTTTCCAAGGTTTTCCCTAACCAAAAGCCGAATGTCAGATAATCTATGGTAAATCTCTTCTTCATCTCGCCAAGTACCATCTAGATATCACCAATGCCATCGACACTAAACGACTCAATAGTTGAAAAAAATGTTTAAACTTTTAAATTATGGTTTATTTAACGACGCTAGCAACTGCCGAGTTTATCAGCGTGCCGGTATGCCGGAATTTCGTCCCGCAGGAGCTCTTTTACATGCCAATAAATTTGATGACATGAGCCTGTCGCATTTAAGCACACTTAAATGTCATCGACCTGGGCCGAGATAGAACCCACAACCTCGAGCATAGAAGGCCAGCGCTATACCGACTACACTACCCAGATCGACTGTCCCAATAATTGATACATCGTCGTTAGATAACCAACTAAAAGAAAAGAACGATACCGGTTCTTTAACATGTAGGCCTAGTCTAAATTTCATTTATCCCTTCATCCTTAAGTTTTCCTTCCATACAGCGAAAAATTTACCGTTTTATAAAACCTTAATGTGGTTTCATTTCTTACAAACTTTCCTGTCATAACTCCTCTTATATGTTTGGCGTACTGTATAATGTGACCTATTGTTCACAACTCCACATGATGTGTTACGCTGAACCCGGCAATTTATTACTGTAAAGCGAGAGAGCTGAAAATGCCTGTTTAATTATGATTGTAACGTGTCATATCGCTTTTGTATGTCTCTTGTTTGTGAAACAGAATCCCTAAGGCATTTTATATTTTACCCTAGTTAATATCAAATTAAATTCATTACATCCTCTCGTGGAGATTACTGATTCACTTATTAATCTGCGTTTTAGGGTTGAAAAACCTCAGGTAACATCTAGTTGTTATGGTTACCATTTATTCTGTTTCCTGCGTCACTTTATATTGCATTGCATATTCTTTTGTTCATCTTTCAATTCTTCTTTTGTTCGCCCTGTTTTTCCCCCATTATCTCACTTCCCCATTCTTCCTATCAATTCTAATATGCTCACACCCCCTAGAGCATCCATCCCTTCGGACCGGTCCCAACGGGTACCATTAGCGTTTCAGTTGGTCATAGCGGTCAAATGGAGCCTCTGTTATTTATCCTATTCATGGCATGTCGACAACAATACCAGGGGGCTCTGCTTTTTGCAATCAAACGTCCGGACATGAACATGTTTCGGATATCGACCATCACTAGTTTTTATTTTTTTATTCATCTTTTTTTCTCTACTCTGGAAGCAGATAGATGGTGGAAAATGCTTGCACAGGAACAGAAGCTTGCATTGCGTTCAATATCGTGCTATTGGGGATTATTTTTTGGTGACCGGTAGGGGTGAAAGAGAGAGAGAGAGAAAAAAAAAAAAAAAGCAAAGGATCCTTCAAAAGGGGGAAATGTCAGATATAATTGCCATTCAATGACCTGATACAGTTGAAATAGATTCATTCAATCAATGCAATAGGCCATTTAATCATGCTGTGTTTTATTGCCGTAGGCAATTCGAAAAAAGAAACATTTTCAAATACTCATTGAAATTTTACTAATATTTCCAATTAAATTTTTTCATTTTACTACGCTTATTGTTTAATTTTTTTCACATTATGATACTACTAGCATGTCATCCTTCATGCACAGGATCCACACCTGTGGGGTAACGGCTAGAACGTCTGGCCGCGAAACTAGGTGGCCTGGGTTCGATTGCCGGTCGGGGCAAGTTACTTGGTTGAGGTTTTTTTCCGGGGTTTTCCGTCAACTCAATATGAGCAAATGTTGGGTAACTATCGATGCTGGATCCCGGACTCATTTCATCAGCATTGTCACCTTCATCTCATTCAGACGCTAAATAACCTAAGATCTTGATAAAACGTCGTAAAATAACCTACTTCATGCGCGGGGGACTAGAGTTCTAATCCTGAAGAAAGAGAGACGATATTTTCATTGAACAGAAACGTTAGTGCCACCGGCATAGCTCGGTCGGTTAAGGGCTTGACTGCCGATTCGGAGTTGCGCTCGGGTACGGGTTCGAGTCCCGCTTGGGCTGATTACCTGGTTGGGCTTTTTACGAGGTTTTCCCCAACCGCAAGGCAAATGTCAGGTAATCTATTGCCAATCCTCGGCCTCATCTTGCCAAATATCATCTCGGTATCACCAATCCCGTCGACGCCATTCGATTTTATTACATATTTTAGACTCTTAAACAAAATACAGCAAATTTAAATGCTTTAATTATGTGTTACCTGGTGAACTACGGCTTTGACGAGACGAGCATGCCCAATGTTATGTCTCTGGAACTTATAAATTGTCAGCGGCTCATTCTTTTTGCCGCTAAGTGTATATCCCTGATGTCTACGTTAAGACGCTATGTAATGGATGTGCTATGCGCTCGTGATCAAGGTCTTCTACCGTGATTGGGAGCTAATATCGTCTCATCCCTGCGTTACGGTCATACGGGAATTTTGAAACCACAAAATACAACTCTCTTTATAATTTTGAGTTGGTATAAAAGTGATTTGTATTTATACGAGTAAATATGAACTCAAGTTATACTGAATTTAAGAACTTTAAGGGCTGAGGAAATCGTCATCTTCGAAATTTTATTCAATGAAACGAAAGAGACACGAACTTACTGGAAATATAGTACCTGTATTTTTCCTGGTCATTCTCACTCCACCTTGTTTATTTAGGTTTACCGCCGTGTTATTATCCCAGCCTATCGTTTCTTTCACTTAAAAGTAATATTGTACTTACTGTATATTTCGGATCACAAATACTCACTTAAATATTTTCCGCATTTCATCGTCTTATTTCTGAAATAAAGAGAAGATTGATAGCATTATTACATACGCAGATTTTCATAATATCGAGATAATTGGATATGGAATTCATAGGAAGAATATACTAGAATCATAGACGCAAGTTCTCGCCGATATCCTCCTGATCTTGTCGTGGCTCTACCAGTTCTTTGGCTGGTCAGCGAGCCTTTTAATTTCCTGCGCGATGCAGATAAGAGAGCGAGTCTTGTGTTCACGGCGCTGTGGATCCTGAACCTGATTGGAACGGCAGTCACTCGGTTGGACAAATCTCACTCACATCTACTTCAATTCTCGAGAGATTCGTGGCCGGAAACACATAAACGACTTGGAGTCAACTAAAAATTGTGGTTGGCACATCGCGTGTAGAGACGGAAACATAAACGGGCTCGGAGTAGCGCCGAATTGAAGTTTCTTTTCTCCCTAGTGACTTCCAGAGGCGTACTGTATATTGCTTTCAAGTCTAACATGTGAATGAAATCGTAACGGCTCTGCGGTTCCATATTCAAGGAGGCAAGTCGTAGATCAATCTTTCTTTATCATCTACTACTTTAAACTGAATTGCGTTTGATTATTTCGTTATAAAGTTGCAGAGTTAGGATACTGACATGTTCTGACTCACAAGCAAACATTCTGATAGGGGCAGATAAAAAGTTAATTGTTATTCTTTCACCATGTTAATAATGTCGAAACAAATGCTTATACAAATTTTGACCACTCGACCGCAATTACGAGGGCCGTAAAAATAAGTTCACCAGGGGCCGTTAACAGAAAGGAAACACAATTTTATTGGAAAAATTCATTGAAACAGACAGACCAATTGTTGAGCTATTTTTCAACATATTCCCCACTGAAATTGAGACATTTGTCATATCATGGGATCGATAGAGAGGTGCAGACTGCTGTAAAACGCTGGTTCCGATCCCTGGCTGCTGACTTCTACGACACAAGGATACAAAAATTATTGATCCCATTGTATGACAAATGTTTCAATTCCAGCGGAGAATATGTTGACAAATAGCGGAACAATTGCTGTATCTGTTTCAATAAAACTTTCCATGCAATTATGCTTTTTTCTGTAGCAGCCCCAGGGAAAATCACTTTCTGGACGGCCTCGTAATTGCAATCGAGTGGCCAAAATTTCTTTGATATTATTAACATGGTGGAAGAAAACAATGTAACTTTTTTATCTGTCCCCATCAGAATGTTTGCTTGTCAATAGTGGTAGAATATTTTCAATTCGGTTCGAAAACTTTTAGTTTCTTTTTTTAACCGAGTAGTAGGCCCTAAACGCATGAAAATTAAAAATTTAGGAGATTTAGTATATGGTTCCATCTTCAGCGAAGTTGAAGAAAGAAATATGTTGTATCTGTAAGACAACCTTGCAAATTCATGATGTACCCCAGCCGTTTATTTTGTTTTGAATTTCGTTATATAGAATAGAAAATATTATACTAAACTGAACGATTTATGAACTCTCCTGCATTGCGTCAAATAGCTTTATTCTTGGTATGTAAAGTTTAAGTTAGGCAGTGCTAAATTGAAGGATTAACGCGAATGAATGAATTAATTAATGAGGAAACAGAAGGGAAGTATTTAAGAGAAACGCGAAGACACGCCCTTCCAAGAAAAATTGGGACAAAGAGGAAGCGTCTATGTGGACTCCAAGCCTGTTGGCCACTTATCTCACTCCGATTTTCGTCGTCCTATTGAAGAAACATTATTTCATTTTGCAGGGTCAAGCCGAAATGGACGTAACCTAGTAGCTATCACATGAATGGTGATGAAACACTACAGAGCAACAGGGCAGGATCACAGATGATGTTTTTTTTAGTTGGTTATTTAACAACACTGTATTAACTACGAGGTTATTTAGCGTCGATGAGATTGGTGACAGCGAGATGGTATTTGGCGAGATGAGGGCGAGGGTTACCTGGTATTCACCTTACGGTTCGGGAAAACCTAGGAAAAAACCCAAGCAGGTAATCAGCCCAAGTGGGAATCGAACCTGCGCCAGAGCGTAACTTCAGACCGGCAGGCAAACGCCTTAACCGACTGAGCCACGCCGGTGGCCTCCGAAGATGTTAAAAGCCTGCACAGAGAGAGGGGAGTGGGAGCGTAGCTATCATCGCAAGAAAAGGGATCCGAGCCCTTTCGCTGTGCGAGTGACACTCGAGTAAACTCGCCCTAGATTACCGAAGGCGACATGCAAAAGTTAAGACGCCCATTACCAGAAGGCTTTAATTTGGAAGATTCCGAAATTTATGTGGGAGAAGATGTAGATTCGTGGCTTTTCTCTTTTAGGACTCATCTCCATATCTGACTTAGCTTTTTAGGAAATCAACAGGCAGGATGAGTTGTTTCAATTTAGGAGACTGGCCAATTGGCTGTGAGATGATTCTAATGAAATATGGACGTAACGGCCCTGGTGATATAATCTGGGGAAGGGTGGGTACATCTTAATCAATAATTAGATAATGAAGCGATACGGACCGTATGGAAAACCTGGAGGCTCATTAAATAGAGAATGGAGCGAGACGACAGCGTAGAAAAACACGAAGTCTATCTTACACTTCTGTCTCCAACGTACCACGAGAGACGTCAGAATTTAAAGGAAAACAGTCCAGATCAGAAAGTTACAATTTGTCTCTCTTTGTATGTTGAATATAGGCTTTCCCGTCAAAATCAATTTCACGGCTTTTGCCGAAATAAATGCTTTCAGCAATCCTCACACCATGAAATAGTATGGGACATACCTTCTGTGTGTTCAGCTACCTGAGAAAGTTTGCCGCAAAAAACTAATTTTGTCTCGTTTCCTCATTATATGAATATAAATAAAAAGTTCTGTGAAACTACAAAGAATCGATTTTAAGATGTTTTCGGAAATATAAAATCCGACATTTGGTTTCTAACGAATTTCAGAATGCTGTTTTAAAAGTGACTAGGCCTATTACAATAATTACATATGAATGAATTGCTTTGTTATGTAGCCTATGTTACTGTATATTGATATTTCTAAGTCTTATATTCACTTTAGAACTACATGAATTTCATCAGAGCGAATTACCAGACCCTATTATATGTTTTCGGTATTCCTGATACAGAAGTAGTGCTGGGTATGCCTTCTGTGTACCAGACTACCTCTGTACGGCGATTTCTCCTCAACTACTACCCTAGGTGGAATTTATTCGTAAGAGTTGATGTATTCAGGAATGCTGCATAAGAAATGTGATTTTTTCCAGTGAAATTAATTTCAGTTAAGGCGACACTCCACTAAAAATGACAACTTTTTTTCTAATAATTTTTTATCAACTCAATTTTGAGAGCATGTTTATTTACTATGTAAATGACTAACAAAATCCAAATTTTGAACTGCCAAATGTTTTTGGCTTTTGACTTTTTATTTTTTCTATTCTTTTTAGAAATATTTTCAAATCCAAGTTTTTAGTAAAAGATACCAATTTTTAATATTCGTTTTTTTGGTACATTAACAAGACATAGAAAACATTTTTTTGCATTAATTTTATGAAATATCTTACTTATTCACTTGATCCTTTTTTTTTTAATTTTAAAAATGTTATTTTTACTATAATTCATGAAAAAAATATTAATAAAATAAACTAATAGCATTTCTCGCAAAATAAGTAGATACAAACATACAGCTGCCTCATAAACACTTGCAGTAAAAATTTCATTCAGATTTATTAATATTTGGCATAAAAAAAGTTGTGTTGAATAAAGAAAAATGAACTTACAGAAAAATGGATGTGAAAGTAAAATGAATATTTATTTAAATTAAAATTCTCCTCTGCTCCTTCAGGGAGCAACTTTAGGACGAAAAGTTACTAGATTTGTAATAAAAAATTTGCAAAAAAAGAATTTTTTATGAAAAAATAATTTTGACAGCTCTTTAAATGCCACGTCCCCTTGCAGCCTTAATTTAAAAAAGAACATATTTGTAATCAGAATTGAACAAATCCATGTGGGGTCTGAAAATAGACATTCTAAAGAAGTGAAGTAACCAATAAATTTTTTTTTGGAAAATTTCATGATTTTCACTGGAGTCTCCCCTTAATATTGAATTCAGAATTGGGGTCAAACGTGCCTCCAAAACTTTATAGAAATCTTGTAAACCTTTCTCCTTAGAAACCTAAAACGTAGTGTTATTACTTTCCGAATCTACTGAACATTTCATTCAAATTTAGGCAAGTAGAAAGAAATCAGAACCTCTATAAAGTCCCCTTGATGAGACTTTGTTCGAAATAAAGAAAGTAAATAGCGAAATAGTCCTAAATCCAAGAGATTTCTTCCTGGTTTTATGTATTACGTTAAATTTTTTTTTTTGATTCGATATCAAATTGGTTTATCGATTCAGTGCAGTTTGGAAGAAAGCAATCGAAATGACATCCAATGTCTCAACTGTTAGATCCTTACCGGACAGATCACAGAACAACATTCTCTTTCGGTGCTGCCACAGAGAGAACGAAAATCTTTGACACTTCCTGGGCTCAGAAGTGCAAAAAGACAGCAGATACCATAAGATACGTAAGTCGATGGCTGGTGTTTTCAGGGAGAAATGTATGAGGAGGTGTGTGACTTGGCGACCAATAGTACAGCAACAGAAGACTTGATTTAATTGCCTTTAAACCATAAAAAAATTCGAGATACTTATAAACCCCACTACACGTTTTGAATCCCACATTAGTCAACCTGAAGATGACAAAGAGAAAAAGGTAATTTATGAGCCCAGTGTTCCGTACTATAGAGAGAAATATTACTTGGAAAATATAAGTGTGACATATTTAATGTTTGGTTCCAGAAGGACAATTCGAAAACTGCTTTACCCATTTTTGAATATAATGGGTCTTATAGAACATACTTTGAAGAAATGGCAACAGTCTCCTTCAGAGGATCTATTTTAATTGTAAGAAATTATTTATGTAGTCAATAATTATCTTAATTTTGTTGATGATTTTTGTTAGCAATTAATGCTTAACTTTTATAATGACTATATAAAGTGTTAATTTTTGTGATATTATATTACATTTCTCACTTATTGTTGAATGCTTCCTATAGTGATGCGTTGTTCATTTTTTCTTTCATTTATTGATAATTAATTATTGTTACTTGTTATTAATTATTATTTTGTCATATGGGCAGCCATATAATTAAGGAAGTTGTGCAAAATGAAATGAATTAGGGACTGATCTATAAAATGAGAAAGTTATTATTAATTAATACAGTAAAGAAATAAATAAATTACATTGATGAGTACAAAAATTACCTTAACAGAGTGTAAAAGACACCATAATTTGACGTAGCCAACATCCGAAGTTCGCAACGAAACCGATGGCGTCAGAATACCTATATTATATTACAGACTCATGATGCTTGAAATATTGGATGACTCAAATAAATATAGGTTGACAAATTGCTCTCATGATAGACATTCTTTATATGAAAATCAATATTGACGTTGGGACGAAGTCTCCAAATGTGTTAACATGAAATTCTTAGAGACCAGAAAAATATGCATTAGCTTTAGTTTGTTGCTTATAAACATATATAATTGGGAACATACATAAAGTTATTTAATTTGTAAACAGAGTTTGCGATTTTTGACTGGAGAAAAAGAACACGTTTTTTTAGGAATACCCTTTCTAGTTATTATTATTATTATTATTATTATTATTATTATTATTATTATTATTATTATTATTATTATTATTAATTGTATATTGTTCCTGTATTCCTGCTATTGTATTGATATTGTTCTAATACTGGTTGTGTGGAAGAGGAGGCTTTATGGCCTTAACTCTTTCAGTAGAAATAAATCGATTACTGCTATGCAGTACATTTATCTATTTATTTTATTGCTAGCAAGTTCCAAATGAGTAGAAGTTAATACAATATAATATAAACTAGCCCACTCCTCAGGAGACTCGTGCTCAGGAGGGGATTCTAATACAAACAAAAATAAAATCAAAATTGAGAATGAATGCAGATTAAAAAGTGTTAAATATCTTTAAACACAAACTAAAAATCAAATACTTTTTTATTTTCCTATTAATTTGGAGAGCGTTAGTGGTTAAAATATTATTAGAATAAAATTTGTCTAATAATCTAGGACCTTGACTCATGCTATGATGAAAAGCTGCATGGGTTTTATATTTAGGTTCAGATAAACGCAGAGAATTTATATATTTATGTATATACCTTTCAAAGTTATTAAGATTTCTGTGAAAATATTTTAATAAAATAAAATAATAAATTTGTTTAATGTTGAAATCTTTGAAATGTTTAAACAACAATTAAGTTAATTTTTAATTTTTATATTTTCCATCAGAAATAAAAGTTGGGCTGTTGTAAATGAAGATTACACTTTTCGGTTCAAATTTCACTTTCTATCACTTTATACTGTATTGTTAGCTGCACTTGTTTGCTCATTTTAATTGTATAAGAAACTAAAATAATGATTTATGAGAGATCAGGAATTTTCAATCCGGAAATTTCCCAAGATAGAATAATTTATGGTAAATCCTTCTTAAAAGAGAACGATTGTTTCTTTTTCTTAAATTTGCGAATTAAGGCCATTAGGTAAGCTTCGATATATTTTCTACTTCAAATAATTAAATTTGTTCATTATAATACTAATACCTAGTATTTCTAAAACACGAATGTGTACAATTTTAATATATTTTTTTTATGTTTCTGGAGACCTGGCTTGGAGCTTCGTAGTGTGAGGGTGATTGTGGTGTATTGGTGCAATGATTATAATAGTGAGGATAAATCGGAGAATTACAAAATAACCTCCTCGCACTCGTTTTGATCACCACAAATTCCTTCATGACTCTGTCGGGAATCGAACCCGTGTCGCCACGCTGCAAGGCACTGTTAGTCATAATGTGAGCCTGTTTTAAATATTCATATATCTCTAACTGAAAAGTGCGATCCCAAAACGCGTTAAGTCCATTTTTATGAAATGACTGGGCTAGTTTTTGTGTCGACAAATCTGCGGACTGAGCGAGTTTTCAAGTGACATTAACAACATCACAAGTATAAAGCAGTGTCGCCCTGGGTGGCATAGTCGGTATAGCGCTGGTCTTCTGTGACCGAGGTTGCGGGTTCGATCCCGGCCCAGGTCGGTGGCATTTAAATGTGCTTAAATGCGACAGGCTCATGTCAGCAGATTTACCGGTATGTAAAAGAACTCCTACGGGACAAAATACCGGCACACCGGCGACGCTGATATAACCTCGTCAGTTGCGAATGTCGTTAAATAAAACATAATTTTAATTTATAAAGCAATGAAACGTCTGTATAAGAGTTTTTATTAGTTAGACCGATTATGTACAGTAGGCCTATAATAAATATATAGGCCTATGTATTTTTAGTAGATTATTTTACGACGCTTTATTAACAGCTTAGGTTATTTAGCGTCGGAATGATGTGAAGGTGATAATGCTGGTGAAATGAGTCCGGGGTCCATCACCGAAGGTTACCCAGCTTTTGCTCATATTGGGTTGAGGGAAATACACCGGAAAAAACCTCAACCATGTAACTTGCCCCGATCGGGAATCGAACTCGGGCCACCTGGTTTTGCGGTCAGACGCGCTAACCGTTACTGCACAGGTGTGGACAATATATATATATATATATATGTGTAGATATATATATATATGTATATATATATATACATAATATCTTAGTAAATTTTAATAATAAATGACACATTGTCGTAAATATAAATAACAAAAAGAATAAAAGGTTTGCCCTGTGAACAGTTATTTTACAACGTTTTAACCTAACTTTCCACTTTCCACGAAAGATATGGCATTCTTGAGCGAGGTGACATTTAATTTTTAATTTCTATATTATTTTTAATCAAGCGAAGTGGTCGAGATGATATCGTCTGGGATCGCATTTGGGAGACCCAAGTTCAAATCTCGGTGGCGGCCATTGTGAGTGTGGGTTTTTTTTCTCAGTTTTCCCCACTCGCAAAGGTAAATGCCGTCTAGGGATTCATTTCCGTTTTGTCCATTATCTATAATATTTGTTCGTGTTGTCTTTAGAAGTGTCCTTATCTCGTGTATGATTCGTTAAGTATGTGCACTGGATTTCAGAATCCAGAAAGGAGGTTGAAGAAGGATAAAGAAAAGAATAATTTTAGTCATAAATTAAAGTTTTAGAATTAAATCCATATTATAAGATTACATAATATTATATCTACAATTCTTAAATATTTTATCTCCCTCAGATCGCGTGTCATTTCTGGTAGATGAAGACAGAATGGAACATACTCTCTCAGTAATTCAACTTTACTGTTTGGTCTTTAATCACATTAATTCACTATGCACTTTTAAAATTACATTCAATACCTTCACGTAAAATTTAACATGTCCACTACACATATTAACCAATACTTAGCTGAAGTCTTCTTCTAGGTCTTTGGATTAGGGTACAGACTTTCTTTCAGCTTAACTTCGTAATCTTTAGATAATAATACATATTTTAAAGTGTTTACTCTTACTTTATAATCTGTATGATAATTTTCGATTTTTCTTCTGCACTCATTCATTTAATGTATTAAAACTAGACACTTACACGAAATTATTTTCCTTTCAAGCGTCGTCTTACATTTTATAATATTGGAATTCCTTCATTTTACTTGTCTTGCCAAATATTGGCTGCTGGAAGACTCTTATTTTCACTGCTTACAGTAAATTTTCTTTTACAAATTGTCTAATCTTTTACTCCAATTCAATTCTAGGAAACATATTTGAGTAATATATTTTTTACACCTGTAACGAAAATTTATATCAAGTGAACTTGAAATTATTTACTTTATATTTCTACTCAGTGAAACTTCATAGACTGAAGAACATGTAACAATTACACCAGATAATTTAACGGTATGCTATAACAGCAGAGAATATTGTATTAATTTCGCCATATTACGTTGTAACGATGCATTTTTTCACTCCCTGTAAAGAAATAAAAGCTTTCTATGTGAGCATTTGAACATCTGTCAAAATAATATCTATATTCAAATAGCCAACCACAGATCGCGTAAAAGCACGTCTGTATGCATTTTCACATAGTATTCATATGTCACTTAATTTACATTTAGTTTGATAACCTAACATTGGTTCCATTTCGAAAGTATTCGTCGTCCCGAAATGAATGCATTCCATAACTATATAGGAGGAGGCATTGTTATCTTAACAGCTAGATGGTTGACTTTCCGTTTCAGTCAGCCGGAATCAAATACCACGAGTGCAAAATGGACTTTGAGGCGGATATAGACATTTTTAGGAACATATTTCTGGAGATACTTTCCATAATATCACCAGTTATTCAATTATCATAAGTATCATATGACATTTTATTAAAACCTATCTTTTTTGCGGTTTTGGTTATCCAATTTAAATATTTATAATCCAACAATTAAAATGTTACGTTGTTGTCGAATTAAAATTATATTTGTTATGCATACTTCCTACATGAATGCTCAATATGTCTCCAGTAGGCCCATGACCAAAATCTGTAGAGCAGTTTAGAAGAAATGATTGCAGAGACGTTTACACGTACACACTGCGAAGCACTTATATTTATCAAAGATTTTAAAAATTAATTTGTGTATTTTTTCTAAAATAAATTATACAGATTTTTACAGTATCAAAATTCCAAATATACCTATACTAGGTATAAGCAAAAAGAGGGAAATTTGGATAATTCTGGATTTGCAGTGAAGGATGTGCCTTTGATGAATTGAACTAGGTATAACGAAAAATTGGATTTGTCAAAAGTAAGCATTTTAAATTAGACATCATATACTCGTATTTTCCTTAAAAACGAATCTGTATCTCATAGCCAATTATTACTTTTTTACGTAACGTTCAAAGTATCCCAGAAAGGATATTATGAACAATATTATTATATTGTGAATTTTATTTCACTCAACAATAGATTTGTATTCTTCCAACATTAATTCCTTTCTACAATTCGCCTTAAACGCTCTCGTCAACAATTGGATTTTCACTCAACACAGTATTCGTTATAGCACTCCACTGACGGCAATGACAATTTACTTGGATAGTACGAACAACAATGAACTGTTAATCTTAACTAATATTTACAAAGCACTATTTACAAATCAGAACTATCAGTTCTCAGTTCACAGTTCTTCTAGCTCAGTCACTCTAGTTCACAGTATCTCGAACCACAGACCTTCAGAGACGGTTCACTGTACTCCAACTCAGGTCCCTCCAACTGCGGTCCACTGCACTCGAACTCAGGGTCCTCCAACTGCGGTCCACTGCACTCGAACTCAGGCGGACGCAGTTGCGGACGCACACTCGAGTCGAACTCCGGTACACAAGGCTGGCTTGCTTGTTCTGGCTTAGTCACTGACTGGCTGACTAATCAACTGAAAACTGCTCGAGTTCGCTGGCATTTCTTCTTTTATAGCAAAATCATAGTTGCGAGAAATTTCTACAGGTTTGTAGAGAATTATCTGGATATCTCCACTTCGACGCACTTCTGGAAGAGTCGGGAAGGTCCGTTCCCCATTCACTGCGTTAAGCAGCAGCTGTGCGCGCAGCCTCCCCTCGCGTGTAGGCCCCATTCCCCACTACTCTCCGCCGCGCGCCGTCCCTCCGTGCTCCGCGTGATCTGCTTTCTTGCGGGACGCTGGTCGTGAGTTCGAATCTCACGTCGCTGTCACATTGCCCCCTCCTTAGGGCTGCTCGTCCCGGGCAGTCCCTTGGTAGGCTGCTAATCGTTCCAGATGCACCACCATCATCTTCCCTCGAGGTTGTCGCTGGATGCGGTACACCACGTCTTTGATCCGGGTCACCACGCGGTATGGTCCATCCAGGCACGCTGCAGCTTTGGTGATTTCCCTTTGGTCCTGGTAGGTCGGTACAGCCACACCAGGTCGCCCTCCTGGAATCCTGCAGAGTTGGCAAATCTGTCGTAGCGCACCTTCATCCTGTCGCTGGCCATCTTGAGGTGCTCTCTGGCCAGTTGGTGAACTCCATTCAACTTCTCGGTGAGTTCTACCACATAGTCAGTCGCTGGCTGGTCGGCGCTGGGTGGCGTGCCAAACAGCAGATCACAGGGCAGGCGCAGCTCTCTCCCGAAGACCATGTTTGCCGGTGTCATCCCTGTTGTATCGTGGACCGAAGCTCTGTAGGCCAAGAGGAACAGTGGAACTCTGGCATCCCAGTCTAGCTGATGGTTGGACACCACCTTCCGCAGGTGCTTCTCCACGGTTTTGATGTATCGTTCCACCATGCCGTCGGACTGTGGGTGGAGGGGAGTGGTCCTGGTTTTATGCACCCCCAGACGCTCGAGCAATTCTCCCATCAGTTTGGATTCGAAGTTGCGCCCCTGATCGCTATGCAATTCCCGGGGCACCCCAAATAGGCAGATGAAGTTGTCAAGCAGCGCGTCGGCCACCGTCGAAGCCTCTTAGTTGGGAATCGCGTACACCTCTGGCCATTTTGTGAAGTAATCCATGGCGACTAGCAGGTAGCGGTTCCAGCGATCCGTGACCGGGAACGGTCCAGCAACGTCGATGGCGATCCTCTCAAAAGGAGCTCCCACATTGTACTGCTGCATGGCTCCCCTGCTGCGTGTCCTTGGTCCGCGACTGGCTGCACAGGTGTCGCATCTTCGGCACCATTGTTCCGTGTCGGTTCTCTGATGCAACCAATAGAACCTCTGCCTTAACTTGTCCAGCGTCTTGTTGGCTCCCAGGTGGCCTCCAGTCACTCCAGCATGAGTCTCCTCCAGCACTTCCTTCACCTTGCTCCTGGGCAGGACAAGTTGTTCTATGCGGGTCCTTCCAACGGCCGACTCCCAAATCCTCTTTAGGATACCGTCCTTGACAGTGAAGGATTCCCACTGGACCCAGTAGCTCTTGTAAGTGGTGCTACGGTTGGCGATATCGGCCCATACTGGTCTCTGGCCGGACTCCACATCACCCAGTAGCTGTCCAATGTTTGGGTCCTCCAGCTGCTTCCTCCTTATGGCGGCGTTATCCAATCCTGGGCTCGGCTGGGCGGCAATTGCTCGGACTGCGTGGGCGCCATCCCGCTCTTCTACTTTCAGGCAGTGTTTGCAGCCATCCGGGCACTGACGTCGTGATAGGGCATCATCGTTGGAATGTTTCTTCCCTTGTCGGTGTTCAGAGGTGAAGTTGTACTCCTGCAGACGTTGAACCCAACGGGCGGTCTGCCCCTCCAGATTCTTGAAGCCCAATAGCCAGGTGAGTGCAGAATGGTCTGTCCTTAGATGGAATTCCTGGCCATACAAATATTTGTGGAAATGCTTCAAGGCTTCCACAATGGCAAGAAGTTCTCTTCGCGTCACACAGTAGTTTCTCTCAGCCTTGGATAGCGTTCGGCTGAAGTAGGAAATCACCCTCTCTTGCCCGATCTGTTCCTGAGAGAGTACTCCGCCGATGCCTACGTTGCTGGCGTCCGTGTCGAGCGTGAACTTCCTTCCAGGGATGGGATATCCCAGTACAGGAGCAGTGCAGAGCGCCTCTTTCAGTGACTGGAAGGATGACTCCGCCTCGTACGTCCACTGGAATTGTCGTTTCTCCTCGGTCAGCTGGGTTAGAGGCTTAGCGATGTTGGCGTTCCCAGCTAAGAACATTCTGTAATAAGTGCAGAGGCCGAGAAAGCGTCGCAACTCCTGTTTGTCCCTCGGTCTCGGCCATCCTCTGACAGCTTGTAGCTTCTCCGGGTCCGTGGCCACTCCGTTCGTTCCTACTACGTGCCCCAAGTAGCTGACATTCTTCTGGAACAGATGACATTTCTTCGGGTTCAACTTCAGTCTGGCTTGTCGCAGTCTCTCGAACACTTTCCTCAGGTTCGACAGTTGTTCGCCGAATGTCTTGCCGACCACGATGACGTCATCAAGGTACAGCAAACAGGTGTCGTATGTCAGGCCTCTCATTACGGACTCCATTAGTCTCTGGAATGTAACCGGGGCGTTGCAGAGGCCGAACGGCATAACGGTGAACTGCCATAGTCCCTGGCCTGTAGAGAATGCCGTTTTCTCCTTGTCCTCAGGATGTAGCGCCACCTGCTAGTATCCTGACCTGAGATTCATCGTCGAGAACCACTCTGCTTCGGCCAGGGTGTCCAAGGTGTCGTCAATCCGTGGAAGGGGAAAGCAGTCTTTCCTGGTGACGTCATTCAGTCTTCTGTAGTCCACGCAGAAACGCAGGTCCCCATTCTTCTTCTTCACTAGCACCACAGGTGATGACCAAGGGCTGTCGGATTCCTCGATGACTCCTCTTGCTTTCATGCCCTCCAGTTGGCTGTCAATCTCCCTCTGTTTAGCTAGAGGGACGCGTCGAGGAGGTTGTCTGATTGGGCGAGCATTTCCGGTTTCGATGCGGTGCTCAACTTTCTCCGTTCTCCCGTAGTCGTTTTCAGACAGACTGAACACGTCTTAAAATTCTGTCAGTAGATCGTGGACTTGTCTTCTTTCTCCTTTGCTTAAATTCCCCGCCAATTCTCGAGCCAGCTCTTTCAGTGATGGGTCTAGATCTGGACGTGGTCGGTGACACTCCTCGTTATCTGCCAGCGACGTCACAGACACAACCGGCTTGACGTTACCTAGTACATTTCCACTAGGCACCTCCTTGTCCCGATTGGTGACATTCAGTACCCTCACCGGTACCACCTTCTGATTCGGGAGTAGGGATCTGGTCACATAAACCCCATCTATCGGAGTTGTTTGCGAATCGAGCAGGTTTCTCTTAGGTTGTCCGTCCAGTCTTGCCGTCACCACCATCTCGCAGCCTGCCAGGATTGTCACATGATTCTCCAGGCTGAGTCTGCTGGCCATGGGTTGGTCTTCGACGTCCCTCAGGAATACTTCATCCTGACCAAAACGCAGGATACGGCGCCGGACGTCCACCGTTGCATCGAAGATCTGCATGGCGTCGAGTCCCAGGATGACGTCTTCAGTGATATTGGCGACGAACACCCACATCTCCAGTCTCCTCTTTCCCAATGTCAGATCCAGGAAAACCTCTTTCTGGATGGGCAGGCTCTCGCCCGAGGCAGTACGTAGCTCATACCGGCGCAGCGGCGTCCTCCCAGATAGGCCACGCACAACTTCCGGTCTGGCGATGGTGAGCGACGCCCCGGTGTCTACCAGTACTCTGCATGGGCGGCCTCTTATCCATCCGTCAGCAATCAGCCCATCGTCGAATCTTCTGTTAACCGTCTTCAAAATCAGCCGAGGGGATGGTGATGACGGTGCCGACGTGCCCCCCATCGCATCGGCCCCTTTTAGTTTTCCTGTTTGTGACCAGATCGGTCACAGTCCCTCCTCAGGTGTCCAGGCTCGCCACAGGACCAGCAGGTAGGCACTCGTCTTCGTCGCTCGGGTGATTTCGGTTGACGCTCCTCGACTTCGGCCGCCGCGACGCTCCTAATCCGGTGCGACGTCGAGACGTTCGCCGTCAACTTTGCTGCCTCCATCCTGAGGGCCGCCGCCAGAGCTGCGTTGATAGTACGATGCCCTGCCAGGAGTAGCTGTTGTCTGATTTCGGGGTCTCGAACTCCGCTGCCGAAGGTGTAGGCCGCCTCTCCAGCGATGAAGTCATTAGGTAGGCCCCTGAGGGCCTTATGGGCAAGTTGTTCCACCGCCATCGCGAATTCTTGCAGGGACTCGCCTGACTGTTGGACCCTCGTTTTCAGTTGGGTCCTGAATGCTGCCGCAAGTTGATGGTCACCATAACGTCCCTCCAAGGCCGCCATAATCTCAGCGGTTGTCCCATCTTCCGGCACGCTGTGAAGAATCTCCGACGCCTGTCCTTGAAGCGCGGTCAACAGCTGGGTAGTCTTCTCCGCTGGCGTCCACCCATTATGTGCCGCGGTGGCCTCGAACTGGCGACGGAATATCGCCCAAGACGTCGTTCCGTCGAACTTCGGCGTCTTGACGTTGTAATGTCTGGCTGAAGGCGATGGTTCCCCAGGGCCACTATATGGAGTCCTCAACTCTGTGATCGATCTTTCCACGGCCCGTTGAACTTCCTCGGTAATTATCTGTTTCTGTTCTCTAGCCTGGCGATCCACCAACGCGAGGATGTGCCTGTTTTCTTCAGCATGTCGGTCCATCAACGTGAGTATGTGCTTGTTTTCCTCGGCGTGTTTGTCCATCACCTCACTCGTCTTGTCCAGCAACTCGCTTGTCTGCTTTTGACGACGCTCGAGATCGCGGATTTTGCCGTCGAAATGGTCTACCTCCTGTCTCAACTCGGCTACTGTCTCGTTTATAGTTGTAAAATTCTGGTTTAGTTTATCCAAATCGGCCTTAAGTTCGTCTTTTACGATGGCGACAATTCCATCTACGTGGGCCGAAACGCTTTCAATTTGCGTAGTGACGTCATCTTTCACTCCGCTTATGTCGCCTTTCACTCCGCTTATATCGCCTTTCACTTCACTTATGTCACTTTTCATCTCCGTTTTCACTTCACTTATGTCGTTCTTAACCTCACTGATGTGCTTGTTCATGTTGTTCATGTCGTCTTTCATTTCTGCTTTCATTTCCGCGATGGCTTGCAAGATTTGCTGTAGGTTCTCCATTGTCGATAATATCCCACTTCTGACACCAGTGTGAATTTTATTTCACTCAACAATAGGATTTGTATTCTTCCAACAATAATTCCTTTCCACAATTCGCCTTAAACGCTCTCGTCAACAATTGGATTTTCACTCAATACAGTATTCGTTATAGCACTCCACTGACGGCAATGACAATTTACTTGGACTAGTACGAACAACAATGAACTGTTAATCTTAACTAATATTTACAAAGCACTATTTACAAATCAGAACTATCAGTTCTCAGTTCACAGTTCTTCTAGCTCAGTCACTCGAGTTCACAGTATCTCGAACCACAGACCTTCAGAGACGGTTCACTGTACTCCAACTCAAGTCCCTCCAACTGCGGTCCACTGCACTCGAACTCAGGCCTTCGGATGCTGACGCAGTTGCGGACGCACACTCGATTCGAACTCCGGTACACAAGACTGGCTTGCTTGCTCTGGCTTAGTCACTGACTGGCTGACTAATCAACTGAAAACTGCTCGAGTTCGCTGGCGTTTCTTCTTTTATAGCAAAATCATAGTTGCGAGAAATTTCTACAGGTGTGTAGAGAATTATCTGGATATCTCCACTTCGACGCACTTCTGGAAGAGTCGGGAAGGTCCGTTCCCCATTCACAGCGTTAAGTAGCAGTTGCGCGCGCAGCCTCCCCTCGCGTGTAGGCCCCTTTCCCCACTACTCTCCGCCGCGCGCCGTTCCTCCGTGCTCCGCGCGATCTGCTTTCTTGCGGAACGCTGGTCGTGAGTTCGAATCTCACTTCGCTGTCACAATATTGTTATAGGCATCATCAAAGTTTACTTTAACAATTTGAACTATCATCTTTAATTTAAATTTGATATCATTTTAAATGTTATATATATATATATATATATATATATATGTGTGTGTGTGTGTGTGTGTGTGTGTGTTTAATTGTTACAATAATATGTAGTGCATGAATCAAAATGTTCAGTTTTAATTAGAAATTTGTTATCACTTTTTTTCCGAATTTATACACCACTTACATACTGTTCTTCAAACACTCAGAAATTTCTGTTTTCTAGAATTCAGGTTCCTTGTGGTCTGCCATTGTTATTGGTCTGATGTTGAAATTTAAAATTTATGTAGGCAAAATAATAAATAAATGTGTTTAAATGTACTACTTCCTCATACTTGCTTTAATAATTTAGAAAAATGGGTACACCATTTTCCCGGAATCTAATTCCAATCTCTTCTTTTGAATAGCCTTTGCTTATTGAACTGCGATGTTTATATTTAACTGGTGTAATATTTTGATATAAGACTACAAAATGTTATAATTATTTTCTCTATTGTGAATTTTGCTTTTTATTTTATATGGACTTTTCTCGCCCATTAATAAAAGAGCATATTACATCATGGAAGTGAAATAAGACAAAGTTGAGTTTTAACACATGCTTTGCTTCTTCTTCTTCTTCTTCTTCTCCTTCTTCTTCTTCTTCTTCTTCTTCTTCTCCTCCTCCTCCTCCTCCTTCTTCCTCTTCTTCTTCTTCTTCTTCTTCTTCTTCTTCTTCTTCTTCTTCTTCTTCTTCAAAGATGAAAGTGTATGTATTCACCCCCGTTCATTTCTTATATTTTACCTTGAGAAAAGATATTGTAATGCTGCAGAAAACCGATTTCCATTTTTTCGATAAAATGCTCGTTTTTATCACTGATTCCGAAAAGTGGTTTTGAGTTTTCTGTCTGCTGTATGTCTGTGTATAGCCTTGTCCTAAATTATTAGATTCTTTTAATATTCAGAATCAACTAGTCAATTTATCCGCGAATGATGCATATGAACTTTAATTAGAAAACAATTAATAGATCGTTATTTGTAATTGAAAACACAAAAGTGCGAACTCGAAATTGAATTAAATTGTGTTTCGTTGTTTCATTAGATAAATAAATCAATGAAAGGAGCAACGCAGTATATCTCCGCACTAATATGTTTCTGGGAAATTAATTAATCCTTTCTGTAACAATTATTGTTAGGGTAAGATTTATTTATAATTTTAATTGCGAATATTTGAAGCCCAAACAGCTTCCAGGCCTAGCGAGATATAGAATGTGTCCTTAATGAAAAAAGCCTCATACTTACACGATCATAATCGACGGACAGTCCAGTCAGTGCCGTCATGAATGAATGAATGAATGAAGTGTATTTATTGATACACAATTATACAAACTCATGTATACAAGATCCTTTGCACGAGCCTGTATGGCCATTCGTGCCATAGCCTAACTATGCATGGCTTGCATTTTCAAAGAAAACAAAAAGAATACTACTAACAATAAAATAGTACAACAGCAATAATTGTTATTATTGCTACTGTTACAATTAATTATCACAATTGCAACTAATCAAAGTTCATACCAAATTTCACAAAAAAAAATAATAAATTACAGAAACTGTGATAGTGTCTTCCATCAAAAGGGTGCCAGCCGACCAAGCACAAGTGAAGAGAATGTTGAACGTGTTCGTAAAGCTTTTGTTTGCTCGTAGCCCTATAAAATATGTTCATAACGCAGTCAGACAATTGAATATTCCACGTTCAACTGTACACGAAGTGCTGCACAAGCATTTGCGACTGTATGCTTACAATAACAGTTACTGCAAACCATTAAGCAACAAGATAAAGATCGCGATCACACGACATAACTCCTCCGGACTTATGTTTATGGGATTATGCTAAGGATAATGTGAACCGAACGCAGGTTCCGAATATTGAAGTCCTACGATAACGGATTACTGCAGCTATCGCAACAGTTACTGAAGAGATACTAGAGCAGACATTGCAGGAAATAGATTTTCGCTTTGATATCTTATGGGAAATGAGAGAGAGGTGTTTAGTTGCTAAACAACATTTTGAGAGATTCTCTTTTAAGTGAATAAAAAGTTGTGATACATCACTCCATTATTTTGTTATTTAGAGTTGAACTTGTAAAGACAAATTGTGGACACAGTCTACAAAGTATTTTAGCTCTCCTGCCATTTTAAAACGGCGATTTTCGTAAGTAGAAAAATCATATTAAAAATAATTAATATATACATAGAGAGAAGAATCCAAAAAGAATAGCTGGCCTTGAAAAAAAGTACTGAGCGGTAAAATTGTGAAACATTAATTACACTGCCTATTTATATACTGATATCAGGTGTATATAGAACTCTTAAACAGTAGTTCCGTGCATGCTTTACTGCACACATTGGGTTCGCTGCGAGGAGCGATTGCAGAAATTGTGAAATACAAGGTGATTCACGAGGATTTATCGTCCTTTACGTAGCTTATTTCTGAAGATATTTTAAGCAAACAATGTCTTATAAACATAGTTCCTATTCCCAATAATTTCAGAGTTACAATAATTTAAAGTTGTTTGTAAAATACGTTTTTTTCTTTAGTTTGAAGGTAAAAGAATAATACAAATAGAGAATGAACGATTCAGAAGTGTCATTTCCTTAATTGGCAAGTATTATGAAGCTAGAAATATGCTGTGAACTCCTTAGTTGCTTCGTAGAGACATCTTTTTCTATTTTTAACTAGAAAATTATATTATTCTTACTCAATTATCACAACAATTACTACAAATCACACCACTTCCACCGACCTAATTATTTGCAGTTCAATTTTGCATCCTAATTTACAGTCTTGGAGAGTTTACAACACATGTCGCCGTCCGCTTGAGTACACTTGGCCGCACACTTGTGAACGGCACTCGTCGCTCTACGTAACTGCATACGGCTATCTTTGATTTCCGTAGCGATCGCGCTGGGCTCTGATTCCATACTGGCCAAGATCACGCGTTCACAGCAATGCGTTCCAATAACGAAACGTAACTCTGTAAATATTGAGAATAAGACCCATGTTTATATGACATTTTTTGCTCAGAATGTCTTCGGAAATAAGCTCCGTAAAGGACGGTAAATCCTCGTGAATCACTCTGTATATTGCATGTAGTCTGATCAAATTGTCGCTTTAGACTAAAAGGTTAATGTGTCACTTTTTGTCTAAAAGTTGCATCGTGTTCTTGATTAATTAAACCCGAAAATTCAGCCTAAAATATTTATTTATTTTTTATGATACTGTACTCCGAGGTTCATCTGTTGGCGCCTGTTTCAGTGAATCTCATTGTATTTATTTCGTTAACATTTCATGATAATAGATTTATTTATTTATTTGTTTATTTATTTATTTGTTGGGTTATTTTACGACGCTGTATCAACATCTTGGATTATTTAGCGTCTCAATGAAATGAAGGTGATAATGCCGGTGAAATGAGTCCGGAGTCCAGCAAAGAAAGTCACCCAGCATTTGCTCGTATTGGGTTGAGGAAAACCCCCCGGAAAAAACCTCAACTAGATAACTTGCCCCGACCGGGATTCGAATCCTGGCCACCTGATTTCGCGGTCAGAGACGCTGACCGTTATTCCATCGGTGTGGACGTGATAATAGATGTCGTTGAGATTATGTCTTTAGAAAAATGGTATAGGTCATTCGTTAACTCGTGAAACCAAATGATTGCGTGCGCTGTAGCATATAATAAGAATCTTTTGGTGTGGGTAAGTGATCTCGCTTGTTGCAATTAAAAGCGTAGCAAGAGGGAAAAGCTCCTTAGTCCACTTTCTTCTTCCCCTGACGCGCAAGTAGGTTTCACGAAATACTGAATGATCTAGAGGTCAAAAATATAAATTACGGTACATATCTGACAAGAGAACGGTCACACTGGAAGGTTGCGTAGGACCTTCAAATTTTG
This sequence comes from Periplaneta americana, assembly GCF_040183065.1. Lineage (NCBI taxonomy): Eukaryota > Metazoa > Arthropoda > Insecta > Blattodea > Blattidae > Periplaneta > Periplaneta americana. The sequence goes on along the minus strand of NC_091133.1, from coordinate 65,675,417 downwards.
AACACTGATACGTCTTATTAGTATAAGCCTGGGGTCGTCAGCACAGAGCACGCTGGGGCTAGCCTCTCTTACCCGCGGAAAACGCACTGCACTATAGTGCTCTCGTAGCTGCTAGCGGGTATGCTCTCTATCTCTCTCTGTTGCACGACAGTGTACACAGGAAGGCGCCGCGTACCCATTGCACATTTCAGCGAGTGCTGATGACCACTGGTATAAGCTGTTGTGCCAAAAGAAGTTGCGAAAATAATATGCAAGGGATTAAAACAATGTTCCGAATATCGCTGTGAATCTATGTGAATGTAGTAGTTGCGGAGCCTTTTGAGTGTAGCGTCTGACAGAGATAAGGGAGAAACAAGACTGCAACTCAAACTTTGTAAACAACATATTTAAATAGAATCTATCATTTGAACAAAATATTAACTGATTTCTTGGAATTAAAGAAACCCATGGTAGGCTATATTAAATTGGTAAGGTATGCTTAATTATCTCACAAATTAAACCCATAACAATATATTTTACAATAAATAAGCCTACACAAACACAATACAAAGCCCACCGCCACAGGTTCGTCTTTCTTAGAACCTGTCTCTATTTCTTCTTCATTTCTCTTATTCTGTTCTCCACCCCTTCTGGTTGTCTATAGACACTATAGTCTAACAGAACAAAATTGTGAATTGTTAATGAAGTGATGAAAGCACAAATTCATGTTGCACCACGCACAACAAATAAAACTGTTATATTACGTAGTATATTTTTAATCCGTAATATGTTCAATGAATTCATTTTTATGTTCGGAACCAGTGATTTAAACTATTGTCCATAAGAATACACTAGGATGGTAAGAAGTCCAGAAGAAATTATGTTAAATGATAAACTTGTAGTAATTATTATGCTATGACTAAAACATTACTATATGTTATATTTTTCATATTATCTCTCTTGTGCTTAATATAAAATAAATTTTATAATCATATAAATAAAATAAACACTCTCATTCAAAAATCTAATGTAATTTTCAATACATTTAGCTATGTGAAGTTACTTTAAAATCCCAAAATTATTTTAAGTACTGTACAACGTGAATTTTCTATTCAATTACTAACCAGGCATTAATCTTTTGGAGAATGATTTGATCTAATCATAGGTGATGGGATGAAACCTACAAAGTAGGATTTGTTTTATACAGCACGTACAGTCAAAAGACCCGTGCATTGGATTTAAGAGAAAATTCCGATAGTGTAGTGCATCTGTACGCATAATATTACTGAATAAATCCATCCATCTATTTACTAACTAGGCAAATTGATAACTTCTCTTTATTTTAGGCCTTTTGTATCGGTATAACCCTCTCTCTTTGAAACACAAAAAGAAATAACTAATAAGTAAGCAGTATTTCCAACAGTAACTTGAGATTTTCTTTAATTGTTTAATATAATATAATTCAAGTTAATAATTGCTTGTGTATATGAGAATATAGTGAAAGATTTCATCATGTGAACAATTAGACTAGTATGGTAGACTATTCAATTTCTCTCAGATTAAACCTGTAACCACAGTCTAGTATATACAGTCACGAAGCTCAATACGTAGTAAATATGCACCCATCGATAGTTGCTAACCACTAGGATAGCTACTATCGCCTCATCACTGACAATGCGAAATAATACCCTAGTACCCTCCTCATAAACTCAAGCTTCGTGACTGTATATACTAGACTGTGCTATGACTCTATAGCTACAGTACACTGTCATGTTCGATGTCAGATTGCATACTTGCCAGTCATAGCCTCGCAAAACAGATACTAGACTTCTTCCGAGAGAAAGCGTGAAAACTTTGTAACTAATTCAACAGTTCAGAGCATAAATACGCGTCAAAAATGACTTTCATACTCCATCGGGAAGTCTATGGTGCTATCAAAAAGGAGTGCGTTATATGGCAGTAAAAATTTTTAATAGTATCCTTATCGATATAAGAACTGAAACTCAAAACATAAGATTATTTAGGGTCAAATTAAAGAAGTACCTAATTTCTCACGCCTTCTATTCTGTAGGTAAATTCATGACATTCAGCAACGCTTCATGAAATTGATATTAAACTTTGTGTTGTACTAGTAGAACTATATTGTAAACTTCCTCTATATAATTATATTCAATTAAATTGTGACTATAAATTAAGACTTCATAGTAGTATTAGGTTTTTTAACTTATTCCATATTCTAGCTGTGAAGCAATGTATGAATACCATGGAATGTTAATAAATACAATACAATACAATAGAGGGCTTCCGAACTGCCAAACTACTACTAATATTTCAAGTACTATTTAAATGACTTATAGGTCGATTTCGAAATTTTTTTCGTAGAAAATTTGTTATAAATGCGACCTTTCAGTGTACAAAATCTGAAGGTCTATCCATCCTTCCAGGGTTGAACGATCTCTTGTGAGAGGAAAAAATGAAATAATATGTCTTGATACATTTTTTCTTCGCCAGTAATGAAAATTATATTCACCAGTTTCAAATTTCGGTTTCAAAAAACTGATACTAGGTCTTATATTCGTTCGGTTGGCTGTGCATTGATAGTCTGACACTGAGATCTAAAAGCCAGAGAATTCTTTGCAATAAATCTGCATGCAGAATTCTGAGTCATTATGGGTTAGTCTGGATAAATATTGCTCGTCAATATTATTGCTGGAACGTCTTAACGTTTATACGAAGTGGGAATACAAGATTGGAGCGCTGCTCCGAATAAACATGTTTTTATTATGGATCTGAGAGCCTCATTCCCAATATATTTGCGCTCCCAATAGCTGAACTGTTTAGCTATACACTCTTCGCTTGGAAAAAAATCTTTGTAAATGCAAATCGAGATATCGTATTCGTTTAAAAAAGGATGTTGATGCCTCGTGAAACTTCGAACCTTTCTAGGAAATTACATTAACTCCGATTTAGAAATCACTATGTTGCGTGCCACATTATTACAAATTCGTAATACTGTAATAGTATGTAATTTAATAGGTAAAGAAACAAATCAGAATAATGTAACATAAGCTATTTTTTTTTTAGAAATCTGTAAAATTGGTCACTATGAGAGAACTCACAGGTTCATTGCCGCTCTCTTATAAGCCTGCCATCGGTCCCTATACTGTGCAAGATTAATTGAGTCTCTACCATCATATCCCACCTCCCTCAAATACATTTTAATATTATCCTTCTATCTACGTCTCGGCCTTCCCAAAGGTCTTTTTCCCTCAGATCGTCCATCTAACACTCTATATGTAGGCTATTTCTGAATTCACCCATATGTGATATATGTCCTGCCTATGTCAAATGTCTGGATTTAATGTTTCTAATTATGCTAGGTGAATAATACAATGCATGCAGTTTTGCGTTGTGTAACTTTCTCCACTATCCTGTGACTTCATCCCTCTTAGCTTTAAAAATGTCTCCCTAAACACCTTATTTTCGAACACTCTTAAACTATGTTCCTCTCTCAAAGCGAGAGTTGAAGTTTCACAGCCATGCAGAACAACCGCTAATATAGCTGTTTTATTTTCTCCCTACAAGTATAAATTTCTCCCATCACTTTACAAGCGTTTTTTAATTTCCGAAAAAAAAATCTCTTCCCTGATATCGTAGCAATTCTTACACTGAGTTTTCATTTGGTAATTATCTTAGAATCCGATTCTGAAGTTGTTTTAATGCTCGCTAATCACAGTATAACAATCTCCACGAAAGTCGCAGTATATTACCCCTTTAATGTCGCAAAACTAGATCATCGTTACTTTACCTAGAAATGAGTGCGATTTAAATTTTTAGTAGATGAGATTTGATGTTTCCTCTACTTGCTCTGTCCATCGGTTTCTAGGCCTCATTGTAATATGTCTGCGTTTCATAACACGTCACAATTATTTCACCTGTATAACGATTCTTTATCTATTGTATATTCTAAGCCTGATTTGTTTGTTTTCAACTTTCAGTTATTTCAGGATACATCTCTCAACAAGTTTTGTGATAGACGTAACTATTAAGGTTATGGACAATTTACTGTACAGTTCTTACACTTATATGAAATTTGATGTAAAATCTTGGACATTTACAAATAATATTTATCCTTAACTGGTACAGTATCTAAACTGGTCTTCATTTTCATCGTCCTTAGCAACCTAAACAATGGTTTTATTCACAGCATTGAATTACGTTTTCAAGGACTAAGTCTAGAACCATGGAATAAAAGCAACAAAAAAAAAAAGTGTGTTTAAGCGTTCCTTTACAATGGATAACCATGTATGATTTTCAAGTGTCATTTCGACCTCGTGATTTTGGAAAGTTCGCTTCTCTGTGAGATTTTCTGCATTAAATCCAATTTAAATAGCTTCAAAGTTTCAGAACTATCTTGACAGCAACAGCAACCATAATTTTAAGATGGAACATTTTCATTAAACTTCTTTAGATTTAAAACAGTAGGAGTACCATGTTTACCGTTTAACTCCATGAAAGTTTAAATGCAATGCAATCAATACTGTGATATTCTACTGCCTACAGCTATGTTCTCGAGCGAGTCACCAAGGGGACTGGAGGGAGACAGGTAGCCATCCCTTCTAACAAAATGTCCAACAGTCTTTCCCTATAGGCTGATACCTTCGACAAAGCAATCTTGTTTGCCGCTATAAACTGTCGGAAAGTTTGGAACCTCGTCTCGTACCTTGAAGATGGACATGTACGCGGCAAAGTCAAATGCGAAAGTCTAAAAGAATCTCCTGTCAGACATGTTGTAGCTACAGTGTAATTGCGGCATCTTTAACCCAAAGTTGGAGAAATGTTTCTTTTAACAGATGTTCCGAGTTCGATCTCCAGCTTAGTTGTGATGCAATTTGTGATGCATAGTAGACGTTGCAGATGTCTTTTCTTCAGGTACTTCCTTTCATTTATACTCTAATCTTTTCATTTCATCTATTATTTGCAAAAATTAAAAAGAGGATAAGTGAAATTTTGGAAGTTGACCAGATCTCCGATGCTAATATAGAATTACAGGACTTGGAGGTCCGGTTACTGCGTTTATTAGGTATTCGTCTTGGCATGGAACCAGGCTTTGTCAGGACTGGGGCAGGATTGTACACCTACAAGCAGCGGATTCACGAATGCACCCAGGCCGCCTGTCGAATTCGAGAAACTTCGTATATAGGGCGCACAATGGGCTAAAGTGAGCCAGGCATCACTAGAAACTTTAATACAATTTATGAATTTAAAAATGTTAGAATTGAAAGTTGTCTTTGTTGGACGCATATATTTAATTTCAGATTTAGACTGCCGGGTTACAATTTGTTGCGCCGTGTCCGGTCATGGAATATTGAGTCCTTATTTCGTCGAGGATGCTGCATAGAATCCAAAACAGTAAACCAGGTACTCTACAAAGACATTGTTACCCAATTTGTGCGGGATTTACGCCATTTTTAGTTGCGCCAGAAACATACCCCTCCAACGACAATGGATGCAGCAAGATGGAGCTACAGCCCACACCGCAGTGCAGTCACTTGTCCTGCAACAACACTTTGAAGATTGCCGAATTTCTCGTGATACTCCACTGCCGTACCCTTTCCCGGTCCCCGGATCTCACGGCCCCAGATGCCTACATATGGGGCGTGTTGAGAGAATCAGTTTTGAAGACAGATTTCTAACCTACAAATATTTCTGAATTACGAGAGAAGATAACGTCATTTTTTGTGTCCTTACAGCATCCTTTGTGCATCAATATTGTGACAGCTACATCGGGATTCGAACGCGTGTTCGTTGGTCGCTTAGGTGTGGCGGCGAGGGAGCGTCTGGATGCTGAGAGGGTAGAGGGGCGGTGTTCTACGGTGACGCGGCGAGGGGAGGTTGCGCGCGCATCTGGTGCTTGCCAGAGTGGAAGGAAGCAAACTGCTACGTGCGGAGTGAAGGGGGGGACGGACCCTCCCGAATCGTCCAGAAGTCCGTCGAAGTGGAGATATCCAGATAATTCGAGAGAGCTATCTCTTGACACCCGTAGAAATTTCTCGTAACTATGGTTTAGTTATAAAAGAAGAAACGCGAGTGAACTTGAGCAGTTTAGTCAGCCCGTCAGTAACCAGTGTTGTTACAGGCAGATTAGGACAGTAAGCGAGTTAGTCTTATGTAGCAGTGAAGCTAGCTTCGAGACCAGAGCGCGACTTGAGTTGTGTCCGTAACTGTGGAGCCTGAAGCCCGGAGTTCGAGTGCAGTGGACCGCAGTTGGAGGACCTGATTTCGAAGTTCAGCGGATCGTCTCTGAAGGTCTGGGGTTCGAGATTCTATGAACGCGAGTGACTGAGTCAGAAGAACTAGCCAAGACAAACGAGCTGTGAACTGAGAACTGACAGTTCTGTGTTGTAAATAGTGCTTTGTGAATATTAGTTAAGATTAACAGTTCATTGTTGTTCGTAATAGTCCAAGTAAATTGTCATTGTCGTTTGTGGAGTGCAATAACGAACGCTGTGTTGCTGTGCGGAGAGCAAATCCCATTGTTGACGGGAGTGAAGTTAAATTGTAGAGAGTGAAGAGTTATTATTGAGATAATAAAATTACATTGTTGTTCAGTATAAAAATTTACAATATGTTCAATAATCTTGAGAAACGTTATGAACAATGTGTGGCACGTGATGGCACATATTTTGAACACATATTATACCAGCGCAATTAAATAACATTTCAGTGTCTTTTGCTTTGATGTACATTGTATGCCACTTCTGGTAGTGTGGAATGAAAGGTGTCACTGGTCCTATGGCCTTCACTATGCCAAAATAAATAAATAAATAAATAAATAAATAAATAAATAAATAAATAAATAAATAAATAAATCAATAAATAAATCAATAAGTACATACATACATACATACATACATACATATATACATACATACATAAGTAAATAAATATGTAATAAATGATGAAAGAATGAAATAAATAAATACTTATATTTAATTGACCGGCTTCTAACTGGTTTATACAACACAATTCATCAATTCAAATAACTGGATGTTAAAACTTGACTGTTTGGAAATTCGTTGTTATCTAACGAAGAATTAGAAATGTTTGAGTTCAAAAAAATACTGTAAACATATAATTGTTTCTGAGGGATAAAAAACTAAACAAACACATTAATAAGAAATATTTGTGTTCTGATACCATACACAAGCCACCGCGTTGGTATAATTAACTTCCGCTTGTCATGGCAATATAATATATGGGACATAAATAGTTTATAAATTCCCTCATGAATAATAGAGTAGGATGGGTATAATTTTTTGATACACAGTACTATTTTAAAAGGCTGCAACCACAATTTCGATAAAAGCAAGCTCTACAAACACGTTTGTGTTCAATCTTAATTTAAAATCTAAATTTTCATGTTTTATTAAGTTTGTTGTAATACGTTTCTTAATGTCTATGAAGTTTGTGACGTGTGAATTGAATAAATTCTAGCAGTAAATGAAAAGAATCTGTTACATTTTTGCTTATAAAGTAAAATTTCTTCTCTGATATTTGCTATGTAGTAGTTTTCTTAAACTCTGAAGTAGAAGTTGATTTTTAAGTGTCACATTTCTACCGCCTTTGACTTCTGGAAGCGAATAGTACTAAACTTTATCGTTTCAGGCGGTTTTGGTCTCTCTTTTTAGGTCATGAATCTTTTCGGTCATACTACATTTCGGCGAATAAGATATTTCGGTCAATACGACATTATGGCACAACGATACTCGAGTAATACGACGTTTCGGTATCACTGACATAATAGTCATCCGATTCTGTTGTCTGTAACGTGGCAGTATCCATCATTCGATTGTATTGTCTGTATCCTAGCAATATACATTCATTCGTATTTAGTTTAGAATCACTTTAATTCTCATTTCGTCACTACTTTTAGAAAATTCTGAGTTACAATAAAATTACTATAGTGAAAATGACAGAAATAATTCAGTCCACGAAGAACAAACCAATGCTTGTATTAAATCAATTCTATTACCAATTTCGCACGTACAACAAACATAAAAATCATTGTTCCTGGCGTTTTGAGGTCAGGGAAACATGTAGCCTAAAGCACGATGTAGGCCTACTACTGGAATCAGTCTTCACAGAATAGAAATATTCGTTGATGGCACAGAGAAACTCAGTCTTCCTTCGGAGGTGAGACCACAAACAAGTTCGTCGAATACACGATTCTGTCAAAAGACGTGCTGAGGAAGAGGTCAGTTTAGTGCTGCGCATGATTGCGTAGTCTCCGTGACAGTTGTTTGCGCATTTTTAATCGGAGACATCCGATTGATGGCGCAACAATTTTCCCATGGGCAAGACAGCAGATTGTGTACGTTCTGTGGCGCAGATGTAGGCTACACTTTCCGCTGAGCATACTTTAATCGGATCATGCAATGGTTCGAATCCGAGTAGGCTATTATTTTAATAAGTATGCAATTTTTTGTTTATTCTCTCATTTCTTTAGCTTTCTCTCTCTTTTTAGCTGGAGGTGCTACATTAGCCGACAGATTTTTTTCTATATTTGAAATTCATAGCTTTTGTGGAAGAGCGTATTAGTTTTATGTTATTGATCTTATTAATGTCATTAAATTCAATTATTGCGAAATCTACAGCAAAAGTAAAGTTTTTCAGTAGCTAATGTAAACAATTATAGTTCTCGTACAAACATTCGTTTACTAAGAAATAGTTACTTCCAAATAGTCTAATCGGTTTAGTTTAACGTAAAATATGTTCAATTAAATTTTAGAATGGAACCGAAGAACGTGTGGCATTAAGGTTTACTGTTTAAAATTAATTTATTGAAACTCTTTGTTATCTTTGACTCTGGAATACACTTTTACATAATATTCATGAATATGTTCTATTACATCATAGTATAATATTAACAAATATGCCGTAACATAATAATAATAATAATAATAATAATAATAATAATAACAATAATAGTACACAAAATTTAAAATAACTGTAATGTAAATTGTTAACAATTTTAATAAAACCACTCTTGAAAAAATTCTGCTACTTTAAAGTAAATGAAAGAATTTCCATGTGTCGTATTCCCGCTTAGTGCCATTTTATCCCATTGACAACCACCTCCAGTCCCATCGGCCGGCCGGTCGTCCTTGAGAACTTCGTCCTTCGATTTTCGCTTTCCTCCGAATCTTCACATCCTCCATATACCTTCTGTACCACCTACGGTAGTACAGTAGATTACCAGAGGAGAGCTTTATTCGTAATCTCCGATTCCTCCGGCAGTTGTATTCGCTCCGCTAAGCAGCACTACATGAGTGAGTCTTCAAGTGAAGTGCTACTTCATACAGCGTCGCAGGTCACCGAAGAGGAAGTCATTATATGTTGCCTGAGAAGAACACTCTAAAACGAGAGGTGAACAGATTACAAAATCAAGGGAGACCAGTGAATCCTCGTAATTTAGCAGAAATCCAGGTTACAGAGCCATATAGAGTAAAAATCACATGCAACGGTGATAGTTTCCTGTTGCACGATTCCGGGAGCGAGGATCCTGCTCACATCATAATATTTGCTACGTTAAAAATTTTAATTACCTGGCTTAGAGTTCGGTAAGGTTTTTGCAACGAAACATTCAAAGTTGCACCCGTAAACTTCAGCAGTTATTTATTCTTCATGGTCGTTTCCGAGAGTATATACAATTATACAGTTATTTCCATTTGTGTATGCTACAACAGCAAGGAAGATGGGGGACACATACACCATACATATCGGACAGTTGTAGAAAATGCACGACAGCATCATAAACCATTGCGCCGGAAATTATTATGATGGACTTTGAACAGTCAGACATGCAAGCTGCAAGAAACAACTTTTCTGACGTTCGTCTGAAGGGGTGCCAGTTTCAATTTTCTCAAGCAGTTTGGGAACTTATTGCAGTTATAGGATTGCAGAGCGAGTGCAATACAACCGGAAGTCAGGTAAGAAAACAGGCAAGCATGTTTTTTGTTTGCCTTTTTTTCACTACCGGACGTGAACGACATTATGGACTTCGTAGCGGATAGACGCGATTGGTAATGAACGCCATAAATTAATACAACTTAAAATGTTTCTCAGGTACATTATATTAGAGTATCTATTTGATATTTACATTGCATTATAGGTTATTATACATTTAGTAATATATAATTTTAAATTATACAAGTATTATGATATATCATATATGATATTATATATCATGAACTGTAATATACTATACCATAATAAATCATAATATTTGTATAATTTAAAGTTATATATTACTAAATGTACTATAATAACTTATAATGCAATATAAATATCGAATAAATAGTCTAATATAAGGTACCTGAGAAACATTTTCTTTAAGTTGTATTAATTTATGGTCATATCATATCATATCATATCATATCATATCATATGATATGATATGACCATAAATTATGATATCATATCATATCATATCATATCATGCCATGCCATGCCATACCATACCATACCATACCATATCATATATTATATTATATTATATTATATTATATTATATTATATTATATTATATTATATTATATTATATTATATTATATTATAGTATATTATATTATATTATATTATATTATATTATATATTAACAAAATGACAATAATGCACTTAGTGAATCGGCTATGAGAATTAGCTACAAAATTTGCCACGAAATTGCAAAGGAATTGAAAACATTCAACGAACGTAATTTCATCAAGCGATGTTTAATTATATTGCTAGATGAACTCTGTCCACAGAAAGTAGGGGAAGTGGAAGCCATACGCCTGTCTCGTAGAACCGTGGTGAGGAGATTACAGTAAGTGCGTATGGGTTATGTAAATAAGCCTAATGATTTGTGTGTGTGCATAGAGCGAAGTTTATTTCATTAAATTAATAAGAGTGTTATAAATTCTGTAATGTACAATGGATTGATGTAATATCCTTATAAACTATTATGTACTGACAGACTGAATGACTAGAACAACCGTGGCCCTTGTTGTATTAATGCAGGGAAGATAGCTGTAATGCGAGTCCGCCACTGCGTGAGCGTTCTGCTCTGGCTTGGAATTGAAGTGCCTTGCGGAGCGAGAGCAGCTCTGGCAGATTAAATGGAGCCGCTCTCACGCCCGGCCCTGGCCTAAATGGAGCGGAGCGCTGCACTATAACTCGTTGCGAGCTCCGGTGCTTCCACAGACATAAGCAAGTTCACGCTCCGACTGGACGTCTCTAGCACCACAACCAGTTTCGGAGCTTACAACTCTGACACTACTGGTGTATACGTACCAGGCATACGAGGCACGGGGCATACGACGACCTCGCCCACCAATGTTTCCCGCGGACAGATAGAATGCAATGCATGTATTACCGGTGAGGACAGTCCACCCTGTGGAGTAACGGGTAGCATGCCTGACCATGAATGAGCGGTGTATATAAACAATTGAATTTATTTTAGTAGGTTATTTTACGACGCTTTATCAACATCTCTGGTTATTTAGCGTTTGAATGAGGTGAAGGTGACAATGCCGGTGAAATGAGTCCGGGGTCCAGCACCGAAAGTTGCCAAGCATTTGCTCATATTGGGTTAAGGGAAAACCCCGGAAGAAACCTCAACCAGGTAACTTGCCCCGACCGGGAATCGAACCTGGGCCACCTGGTTTCGCGTCCAGACGCGCTAACCGTTACTCCACAAGTGTGGACTTAAACAATTGAATGATCTTTCATAATTAAGTGGGTGCAATTTGAAATTTCACAGTATGGGGGTGAGGGGTGATATCTAAAAGGCAACTACGCCTGGCTTCAGACTTTCCCCTCAATATTTAAATTGTCGTGTTTTTTGTTATTTAGACAGGAACTTTTTGAAATGAAAGCCCTATATATTACTACACTTGACTATATCTAATCAAATAAACACAATAATTCAATGTGCCTATTGTTACTAATCTTATTTAAGCCAAGTAACAGGAATTGAGGCAGCAGGTTGCGTCTCTTTTTGTATTTCGCAGATAAAAGGCTGTGAAAAAGTGATTTTGCATAGGCCTACTGGAGTTCTTTACTACAAGAATGTTTCTGGAGAGCTGAAAGTATTGTCCTTTTGTTCACTATCAACCTCACTGAGACATGAATGAGCTCTAACACAAATACTTAATTATGCTCAAAATCCGACAGGTGCAATAAATACAATCAATTTCCTCAGAGATAGTCGCACCAATTAATATGCTTAAATATCTTAGCAATAAGGACTTGGAATTACACTGAGTAGTCATGGGAAAGGGGCTTCTGATGGCATTGGTGGAGTATTGAAAAGGACACCAAATAGGATAGTAGGAAAACGCACTGATATTCACAACTTTGAGAAGCTAGTGGAAATGCTATCCAAGGAAATAACTTCAGTCAACTATTTGTAGTTGAACCTGAGGAAATAGAGAAAATGGATTTAGTTCTTCCTAAAATAATCTACTTTAATCCGTAATTCACATTATTCATGTGGGGTGATCTTGTTATCGCTCTTGGTAAGCTGTGTCACGAAAATTTCAGGATATAAAATTCAACTTGTAGCTCAATTTTCATCTCTGACTTTATCTGCTTTTCAATTATTTTATTTTGTGTTATTTATTACATATTTTATATTGTTTTTTATATTATCATAATCTTTTATATTTTGTTTTAATTTTTATTTCTGTGTGATACAGGTTTTCTAGAAGTGATTTTGTTAAAAATATTTATTAGTGGAATATTTTAATTTGAACATAGGACTAGAATTTTTTTTATTAGATTTATAATTTTATTTACTTATTTTTTAGAACTTGAAAAGTTTTTCTTTATTTTATTTTATTATAAACAAATGTTTTTCAGATGTTTATGGTTGTAAAAATGGAATTAAAATATTTAAATTTCAAGAATTAACTGAAATGATTTCCAATTTATGCTATAATAGACCTACTGTGACTTTCATTGCTCGTAAATGTGTTTTCTATCATGTCAAATCTATATAGCATTGAGTTTATCTTGAAATGGAAAGAAAGGAAGCAAGCTTACATTTACTGTATATGTTATCTCCACCAGTACATATCTAAAATTAATTAATTTTGGTATACATTTTCAATGAAATGAAACAGGACTTCTGAATCACCATGTAGGAACTTTCCTAAAAAAATAGGATGATTATTTTATATTTTTACGTTTTCTCGAACTCTATAGTCAATAATACATAAACTGTTAATATTCCAAATGCTTAACAAAGATAGGTTCAAGATTTTGATGAGGATAATTGTATTGCACTCTTGGTTGTAGTAAGTTCTGAAAAACCTTGGTAGCGGGAGGGTTAATCTCGTCTAAGCAATGCTATGCATAGTGTACAGCAATTACAAACTAATCAAAATAATAATCATGAGAACACTAAAGCTGACCAAAATTTATAAATATATACGATCTCTCCTCGGGATATGCACATAACGAAATAACAAGCGACTATGAAAATAGTGGACATTAGAATATGAATTCGAACATATACAAATTAAAAGTAAATATTAAAACTCTGTTCAGTAGGAATTTTTCAATGTTACATTTCTTCGGATCAAATTTCTGCACATTTAAAGGAGAAATCAAATTCTTTCAGTCATTTATAATAATAATAATAATAATAATAATAATAATAATAATAATAATAATAATAATAATAATACACTGCTTTCTTAAATTGACTGAGTATATTGGGAATTAAATCACTGGCTTTTCCAAAACATGATATGAAATGTTTCACATAAAACAATTTCTATCTCAAAAAGGAAGGAAAAAATGAGCAAAGTTTTAACTATTTTGTTTGAAATATTTCAAAGAATAACTATCTAACATTAATGACATTACTTACGTTTAAACCAGTGTATTTTTTTTATTTTATTGGGTTATTTTACGACGCTGTATCAGCATCTCAGGTTATTTAGCGTTTGAATGAAATGAAGGTGATAATGTCGGTGAAATGAGTCCGGGGTCCAGCAGCGAAAGTTACCTAGCATTTGCTCGTATTGGATTGAGGGAAAACCCTGGAATAAACCTCAACCAGGTAACTTGTTCCGACCGGGAATCGAACCCGGGCCACCTGGTTTCGCGGCCAGACGCGCTGACCGTTACTCCACAGGTGTGGACACCAGTATATGTATCGAAGAAATGTTCGAATAAAATATTGTCAATAATGATCAGAGCATGTGAGAGTAGAATCGACATTTTTTAAAAATAATGTTCTCATTATTGAAGTAAGTGTTAAAATTGTGAAATAAGATACTATAATATTTCATAAAATGAAATAAAATTGAAAACGTATCGCCTAAGGTAGTCGATTTTTCTTTGTTTCACTATTGGTTCATACTTGTTTTAGCAAATAGCATGCACAGTTGAAAATCATTCATAATTTGTAATATAAATATAATATACCGGTTTAGGATGTAAAATAAGCTCTATGAATGGTGACAACATTTTGGGAAATGTGATTGTTATTTCGTAAATTAATTGTCGTTATTTATTCACATTATCGACGCTCTATTTGAAAACATCTGCTAAATAATGCAAAGATATAAAAATATGTAACCCCCATAAAATGAAAGGACGATAATGCGCTTCATAGGGGTCAATTTGGAGCTCCAATTGGTAAATAATTATTATGTTGCAAAGTTACAGGCGTTAATAGCTTGTGTAGTTAGCAATAATTGTTACACAATTAAATAGTTTAATGAAACAAACATCGATATGAAAGGGAGTGACAAAGCATTATCATGTTAAACGATGGTGGGCCTTATGCCCGTCTATTATTATTGTGATTACTGTAATAAGTTATATAGGTTTTTACAAAATCATCAATATAAATAAATTTATTCAAATCAAATACCGCAGTGCCTAACTAATCAATTAGGCTATCATATTCACCAATGAGAATATTTATTGTACTGTAAGAGAAAATGTTTATGTCCTCTACGCTCACATTATTATATTTGGTCACCTGTGCGTTAAGAAATATTTATTCATTCATAGTTTTCTGCCCAAGGGCATGCACTGCAAACCCAGCATTATCAAATCTCTCCTATATTCTGCCGTCAGCTGACCTAATTGCATATGACCCATATCTTAATATCGACTTTCGTCTGATTTCATGTTTGCAATTTTTCTTGGAAAAGATATATGCGTTAGCTTCCTGTTGCCTTCCTCACACCCCTCTCTCTTTTGCATCTTAAAAGATCCCATGTGGCCCACCTTGGAGGCGAGTAGCGTGGATTTGAACTTCGGATTTCACCGATATTCACAGCAAGGATTAAATATCAGTCTGTCAGGGTTTTTGACTCGATCAGAGGCAAGTATGTCGAAAATGGCAGGTGTTTAAACTTCTGATATCAATTTATTAAGGTACCGGGGGGTATTAAGGCCCAGCATGTTATAAGACCAACTGTCTAGTTTTGCCATTAGTTATACATTTTTGCAAGCTCTTAAGACCTAATTCTTCCTGCAGGAAGAGCTGTTGCTCTTTTTTTGCAAAAGTGTATAACTAATGGCAAAACTAGGTGGTGAGCCTTATAACATGTTGGGCCTTAATACCCCCCGGTACCTTACTTATTAAATAGCCTAATCATCTTATGATATTGATTGGTACTACTACTGTTCAGGTTATAATTGGAAGGATGATTATTGCGTCAGATTTCAACATTTCATCTCCTCCGCTAGTTCAATATATTGATCAATTTTGTTTGCGTAGGACCTCTGGAAAGGAGAATGGATCGTGTGAAATGAACAGACAAAACAAGAAATGAAGCTGTGCTAGAAATAGTGGGTGAAGAAAGATGAATGCTGAACCTGATCAGGAAGAAAAAAATAAATTTGCTAGGTCACTGACTAAGAATAAATTGCCATACTGAAGGATGAACTGAAAGAAATGGTGAACAGGAGTAAAGTTCAGGGTAGAAGAAGATATAACATTATACCAGTATATAACATTAAGACTATATGGATCGTATGTGGGGGCTACGAGTAAGGCGGAAAAGAGAGATTAGATAATGCTGGGATTACAGTGAAAGACCTACCCTTGGTAAGAAAACTGTGAATAGTATTTACGTTGATTATTTTCAGATTGTTCGTAGCGCTTAATGATATTTTTCCGTCTATTTTAGAGACCTCTTTGGTCTTGTGCGAGATTTTTGGGGTATTTCCGCGTTATCACTGTACAAATATTAAAAAAAAACTTTGCACGTGCTGAACACTGTTGAAGTTTCAAAAAATACAACTTTAGTTTGTTTCCTTTTTCGTTGTTTAATTATCGACAAGTTACCTTTGCCTGCATTTTATTATTATTATTATTATTGTTATTATTATTATTATTAGTCTATTATTATTATTATTATTATTATTATTATTATTATTATTACTACTACAGTGCGTTCGCTTCTCCCTGCGCCCTGGTGATGAACAGCAAGCACGCGGAGCAGCAATAATATAGCCTACCAACGTGCTGCCACCCGTGCTTGAGAATCACTCAACAGCTGTCCATCATTTTGCAGTCAGCTGACCTAATTGCATTCTGTTTCAACTATCAGTTTGCTTTACTGAAACACTTTTAAAAAACTCCTCAAGGCCACGCGTGGTGGTTTCCGTAAGGAGTCAGCGTGTGAATGGAAATTTTATCAGATGATGTCAAAAATGCATCAGTGCAGATGGACATCACTTTCAGCATCTTTTGTAACAAGGTTAGTACTCAAGTGATAACAATAAATGAGTAGGATAAGCTTGAGGATTGATACACGTCGCTAACTAATGCTCTGCGCTTGATGGCCGGCCGCAGGGGGAAGCGAACGCGCTGTACTATTACTACTACTACTACTACTACTACTACTACTACTACTACTACTACTACTACTAGTACTACTACTGCTACTGCTACTGCTACTATTTTATCAATTCTGGGACTCTTTTAAGCAAAATTATAGTTTTGCGGATGTTATATGCAAATGTAAAGGCAATTGTCATTTCAATGATATGTTTTCAGAAACCATCTAGTTTCAGTGAGTAAATACTGTAGTTTGTGAATATTTGTTAATTGCACTTTATTTTCACTGTTTAATTATGATCTTCGTTTGAATATTTCTAGTTTAATTACCGAGTAATATTTTTAACGTTGTTTATTTTAACCCTCTGCAGCACAGTAAGTCAAAATATGAAAAAAAATTATGTTTTCATATCGTGGATCATAAAAAATCTTCGATCTTATTTTTTTTCCCTCATAATTTTAACTCTGCATACAATTAAAAAAATGATGATCACTCTGAGGGACCACTATGTCACAGTAGGGATTTCAATATAATATACTAATACAGGGTTGTTTCCGATCTCTGATAACGAATTTGAATAAAGTCATGTGCGTCAGGAGTCACACGACAGCTGAACTGTGGCGCGAGATGACAGACCAGTGGTGGGTGATCTCATAGTCAGAGTGCACGGCGACTCACAGCAGAAATTCCCAAGAAAATCGAGTCTTTTTGGGAGGGATACATAACAACCCTTTCCGATACCAAGTACAACTACGTGAAAATAAAAGAAGCATTCAATAAACGAGGTTTCGTTATTTCCAAGAAAGGCATCTTGTGTCTACTTAATGAGATTGGTAAAGCTCGAATGGAATTAATTTTTATCATCTCGTGGAGTGCGGCGACTTGTAACGAGGGTGGTTTGCTTCCTTTTTCCAATCTGGAATTAATCCCATCTGAGCTTTGCCAGTCTTATTAGGTACACACAAGATGCCTTTCTTGGAAATAACGAAACCACGATTTTAGCAGGCTTCTATGATTTTCACGTAACTATACTTGGCATCGGAAAGGGTTATTATGTACCCCTCCCAAAAAGGCTCGATTTTCTTGGGCATTGCTACTGTGATACACCGTGCACTCTGATTATGAAATCACTCACTACTGGTCTGTTACCTCTCGCCGCAATTCAGCTGTCGGTGTGATTCCTGACGCAGATGACGTCATTCAAATTCGTTATCAGCGATCGGAAACAACCCTGCATAAGGTGAAGAGTTGGGCGATTTCATACTGCAAATTCGAGCCAGTGAACACAAAAAAGTGAAGGGCGATAATCGCAGCAATATGTGTAGGCAAAGAAGTGCCGAAGACGCTGCGACTGGCATCACAAGCACGTCGCGTCGCCTGCTGCAGTAGGCATTGTTGCTCTGCCCCACTCAGACGGGCGGCGCGTGATTTGCTTCACGCTAACAGCATCTCAATTCCGGGCAAGGTGGGTGGCTACTTAGAATGCCCCCATCTCCCGCCACTTGTGTGTGTGTCAGCGCAAGTTCAAGGGTCGCTCTCTGTGGTGAATGTTTCGTTTAAGTGTAGGGTGCCCTTAGTCGGTAGCAAAGACTGCTGCAAACTAAAGCGGATTGGTTTAGGATTCCGATAGGAGGGAAGCGAAGTTCTTACTTATTCTACTTTTATTTTTCTTTATAATTCTTCTCTCCTCCTTTTTCCCCGCTTCGTTCTCAATCTCTCACTATTCTGTGGCTTTTTATTTTTCTTCTCAATTAATATTCCCTCAAATGATGATACAGCTTATTAAAATTGCATAAGTCAGACAGAATCTCGAAACATTTGTAATAAAATATAAACTAGAAACATACCTGTAAAACTGCAGAGATCTGCAGAATAGAATAAAAGAAGTAAGATATTCAAAAAAATTTAAAATTAATCTTCCCTCAAATGAAGACACAGTTTATTAAAATTGCATAACCTTCTGAGTCCTGAGACATTTTTGTTTTATTTTTAAAGTTCAATATCATTTTACAGAAATGCAGTTATATTATATTATATTTCGGGTCTCTGCATATATATCTTATATCACAAGTTTTTTTTTCTCTTATAGTTATTTATTTATTGTATATTTTTAGTAGAGCCATTGATGTAGCTCAGTCGGCAGAATCGCTGGGCTGCTGATCCGGAGCTGCATTAGGGCTTGGGTTGGATCCCCCTTTGGTCTCATTGAATGGTTTCTTCCGAGGTTTTCCCCAGCCGTGAGACTGAATCCGGATGGTCTATGGCGAGTCCTCGGCATCACTTCATTTCACCCCTTTGATTTGATTACATGTTTGGGTTTTTACGAGGTTTTCTCCTACCTAAAGCCAAATGCCGGGTAATCTTTTGGCGAATCCTCGGACCTCACCTCATCTCACTACATCTCGCCAAAATATTGTAAAAATTGCACAAAATTGTAAAAATTGTAGAAAATTACTAAATTGTAAAACTGTAAAAATTTTAAAATATTGTAAAAATTGTTATTGTAATATTGTAAAATTTTGACTTGTTCCACATCTTAAAGCTTCATTGCTTATGTAAGATGTATGGAATACAATAAATAAATAAATGAATGAATGAATGAATGAATGAATGAATGAATGAATGAATGAAAAAGAAATATCATGCCACTTCACTATAAGTGATTTAGACTTCAATAAATGATAGGAAAATAAAATACAATCTGAAGATGAATTCAATTGTAAAAACAACAGCAAAAATAAAAATAGGCCTAAAGCCATACATTGAAATCTGTAAAAACAAATTTGGAAATTATTATTATTATTATTATTATTATTATTATTATTATTATTATTATTATTATAATTGATGTTAGTAGTATGCACATATAGTTATGGGGTACAAGTTTCAAAAGGAGACTAGACTTCACTGTGATCTGTAACGGTTGTCGTCCTTGGGGTCGCCATATCTGCAGCGGTCGTCTGTCGTTGTTGGTCGTCGTCGCCCTCGGCTGCCAGCTCAGTCGTATATGGAAAGTATCTCGAGGATGGCACGTCGATGTCAATAATTAACTATGTACACTGATTAATTTGGGCGCCAGCCTCCTCGAGATTACTCCGGTAGAGGATGAGGTCCCAGGTCAGCTGCAAAACGGTCGGGACATGGGGTTTGGGAGACGTGCTCGTAGGTTGAAATGATGTAGGCGCACACCAGAAGTTGTTGGTAAGAACTATGAGAACGTTTATTATTATTATTAAGTGTTCGTTTCAGATTAGCAGAAATGCGCGTCCAAGTGTATGATATCTCGCTCTCACTTCCCGCAAGTTGGTAGACTAATTTCTGAGTTCACGTAATTATATATTTTGTACTATAAAACACCAGTAATATAACGGACAGTTGATAACGTGATGAGAGGAAAGAATTCAGACTTATAATAATAATGCAACACTCGACTTCTTACTACACCCACTAAAAAATTCTAAGTCCGTAAATTGTTATACTTCCGAGTTAGGTTTGCCGAGAATATGTGGAGTGCAACTTCTCCGTACGCGTTCTATATGCCTTCTGTCCATCTGCCAAATCTATCCCCTACTTTCAACCACCAAACATAGAATTTCGCCCTCCTATCTATATATCACGTGTCTCTATTAAGAATCCTGATTGGCCATGATTACACTTACGTCACTTAAGACGCGTTCTTCAAAAATTGTTCGTTAACTAGAACATCCCCCTTACTTCCGGGGTTCTGACAATTCTCTGACATATACCAGATCATCTCTTTTGGAACCTGGCTTGGCGTCATCTTACTGACCACCCGCAGGCAAAGTCCATACATTCCCTCATCAGTCAACTCCACGCCTGGACACATGTTTCCTGTCCGCCTAGCTTCCTTTCGGCCTTCCTGTCCACCTGTTACTTCCGTCTCAGATTTTGAAACTAACTTACACGTCCGCGCATCCTATCCATATAAGAATATTAACACGAAATACTAATCTAATGAAAATCTCCTCATCCTATACGAGGAACCGTCTCAAATGCCCTCTCATAACAAAGAATATTCCCAAGGGAATATTTGTTGTTATGAGACGTCCCATAAAATACCTTCGCTACTAGTCTCCGGTGTCCCCTAATTAGTCACACTTGGATACACCTTTTGCTATGCTTATAAACAATGTACAAATTTACACTTACAATTATTACATATTTACAACTATTCACATGTATGAATCTATATACACACCTCACGCCTGCTTACACCTCACACGCCAGTTTAACTGACTTCTACCTGACATATATACAGCATCCAATCGTAACATTCAGGGCACATCCGAATACAATGGCGCTCTCTCACTCACATTCATGATCGGTTCCTTGATACATACTTAAACTCATAACATAGAAATAAGAATTATGAACCACAATAAAAAATATGCTAAATAATACATAATACATTTTAATATACCAATTAACCCTTTATATCATACTTCATACATTAGCTTCAGCCTTGAAAACACATTTACGTCCATAAAACCGACACAATACTTCTGAAATACTAACTGACTCTATTTATCATATCTCATACATGAGCTGCAACCTTGAATACACATCTCGAATAACGTCCCCTCAATATAGAGGACAACTTTATGTCTCGAACTAAAATGATGGTCTGGCACTTAATATTGATTCTAAAAAAATGGATACATATTCAAATCGAATCATTCAACCTCTACAAATGAATGAACATAAATGAAGTTAATTAAAAAAAATATTCTATCATTATTATTAATCATTATTAATTCTTATTAATATCATCTTTAAATTATTGCCACAGGGAATACTACTTATCGCGTGATCTTATAAGAAAACACACAAAAACAACTAATTCTGAAGGTGGCAAAAAGAAAACAAAAGTAACAAAAATTTTCCCAAGGTTAACATTTTCAGCACTGAAATCAGTTCTTGGTTCTAGTTGCTTATACCGCTCAAATACTACATGCACAAAACAAACACAATCTTATTTTTCTTATAATTAAAAATCATATTATTTTCAACCTCACACCAATTCTCGTCTATTAACCTGGTACGTCGCCTGGATGTCTATCATGAATCGGATCGTCATTCTCCGAATGGGATCGTATGCGGCCTTCCTCATATGTCATTGTGCCATTCTTAAATTGACAGTTTACACGTGGAGACACGCTACTCCTCACATTAAATCTACCAGCATGCTTCCACTTAACTTTTTCTCCTCCTGCAGAAAAATGAGGCCTCCAATAGCCCTTCCTATATTCACTCCTTTGATCTTTGCAGTACCGCTTTGTACCATTGTTAGAAAATCGGTCATTATTGTAGGGTTGTAAACCATGACCGCCAGCACTGTGTGGCCGATCCCTACTCCAACCGTCATTATGGTCATTGCTATTGTACCCTCTGTGGGGTGGGAAGGCTTCTTCTGCCCTCCGCCCCATGTTTGTGATGGTTTTCGCATTCTCTTTCTCGCTCCCAAACTCATCAAACTTTTCGATTACTCTATTTACTTGCTCCTTGAATGCTCTATAACTTTCTAACACCTGGCTCTCTAGCCTGATACTGTTCTCGGTTAACCTATACTCCAATTCATTACTATTCTCATCGAGATTATCGTCCAATCCATTAATATCCATAGTTATTTTACTTTCCAGCTCATTATTATTTTCGGCTACTTTAATATTCAATTCCTCAGTATTCTCATTAATATCCTTAGCTAATTTACTCTCCACTTCATTACTATTTCCTGCTATCGTATTATTCAATCCATTAATAATCTCAGCTAACTTATCTTTCAGTTCAGTACTATTTTCATCTAGTTTCTCTTTCAACTCATTGATATTCACAGCTAATTTAAATTCCACTTCGTTACTATTCTCAGCTAGTTCATTACTCAATTCATTAATATTCTCGGCTAACTTATCTTTCAGTTCAGTACTATTTTCATCTAGTTTCTCTTTCAATTCATTAATATTCACAGCTAATTTAATTTCCACTTCATTACTATTCTCAGCTACCATATTATTCACTTCATCAATATTCTCTTCTAATTTATTATCCGATTCATTACAATTCTCATCTAGATTATCTCCCAATTCATCAATATCCACAGCTAATTTATTTCTCACTTCATTACTATTCTCGGCTATCTCATTATCCAATTCACTAGTATCCACAATTAATTTACTTTCCACTTCATTACTATTCTCGGCTACCTTATTATTCAATTCACTAATATCCTCAATTAATTTACTTTCCACTTCATTACTATTCTCGGCTATCTTATTATCCAATTCACTAGTATCCTCAATTAATTTACTTTCCACTTCATTACTATTCTCGGCTATGTTATTATCCAATTCACTAGTATCCACAATTAATTTACTTTCCACTTCATTACTATTCTCGGCTATCTTATTATCCAATTCACTAGTATCCACAATTAATTTACTTTCCACTTCATTACTATTCTCGGCTATCTTATTATCCAATTCACTAATATCCTCAATTAATTTACTTTCCACTTCATTACTATTCTCGGCTACCTTATTATTCAATTCACTAATATCCTCAATTAATTTACTTTCCACTTCATTACTATTCTCGGCTACCTTATTATTCAATTCACTAATATCCTCAATTAATTTACTTTCCACTTCATTACTGTTCTCGGCTAGTACATTTCCCAATCTATTATAGCTCTCTTCTATCATATTTCCCAATCTATTAGATCTCTCGTTCATTATATTTCTTAATTGACCAATTTGCTCTTGATATACGTCAGAACTTTCCATTAACTGGCTCTCTAGCCTACTACTATTCTCAGCCATCCCACTCTTCAAATTACCGAACTGGCTCTCTAGCCTGCTACTATTCTCAGCCATCTCACTCTTCAAATTACCGAACTGGCTCTCTAGCCTGCTACTATTCTCAGCCATCTCACTCTTCAAATTACCCATCTCACTCTTCAAATTACCGAACTGGCTCTCTAGCCTGCTACTATTCTCAGCCATCTCACTCTTCAAATTATTACTAGTTTCTATCATTTCGTTCCTCATCTGATTCATCTGCTCCAATATCCGCTCTAACACATTATTCGACATGACATTGTCCGAACCTCGCGAACTTTCTTTATCTTGGCTAGTACTCGTCCCTGCTGTAGTCTCCATTTTTTTTCACCTTTAGTTTGGCTCCTTAGCAACATGTAATATATAATATATCCTCAACAATTCCCCTTAAACGCAAAAACAAAATAAACCCTACCAAAATGAATTACACACATGTACATATATATGGATACAACAATTGAAATGAAACCCTTTATGCTTACGTATCGACGTCTTCTAGGTAACGCCTGGGTGATCGTCTCCCCCACCGTCCATCATTGTTCTCAGCTGTTTGGGGTCTGCATGGTGTTGTGGCTGTCGGTCGTTGACACTGCATGATACTGCAAGCTGCTCTACTAACACTGCGTCGGCTGTCGGCTCTCGCGTCGATCCCCGCTGCGATCATTGTTGCCATCAGCCGCATTAACCCTGCGTCGGCTGTCGGCTCTCGCGTCGATCCCCGCCGTGATCATTGTTGCCATCTCGAGCCCGACGTTTTTCATCACGAGCCCGACGTTGGGGCGCCAAAATATGATGCCCCACGTTGGGCGCCAAAATATGAAGCGGTCGTCGGTGGTTGTTGGTCGTCGTCGTTCTCGGCTGCCAGCTCAGTCGTATATGGAAAGTATCTCGAGGATGGCACGTCGATGTCAATAATTAACTATGTACACTGATTAATTTGGGCGCCAGCCTCCTCTAGATTACTCCGGTAGAGGATGAGGTCCCAGGTCAGCTGCAAAACGGTCGGGACATGGGGTTTGGGAGACG
>NC_091133.1:64633205-64748205 GCF_040183065.1 Periplaneta americana | reverse complement strand
CAAATAAATATAATTCAACTGGTGTTTACAAATTAAAATACAATAGTTGCCCAGATTTTTACATAGGACAGATAGAAAGATTCTTTCAAACAAGATACAATAGGCCTAAACACATTAAAGCTATAACTACACCCTACATCACATCAAATTACACAGAACATATTATCAGCAACAATCACTACAGTAACATAGAAACAGATACTACACATCACACCAAAAAGTTCACAGTTAAACATGTTAAAACAATACGAAATATACAAACACACAATGACACACCCACAACATATACTTAATACACAATTACAATTCAATACTCATACATTATTCGACATCATAATACATGGCACATAAACAACCACCTCCCACCATAAGAGCAACACACCCCCACCCCTACAACTGACCAACGCAAACGCCAGAAATCAAGATCAGATGGAACAGTAGTAGTTCGTAGGACACTGAAGATGACGCCGCACCGGTGTCGAAACGAGAACCCGTCTGTCTAATGTACATAACCTGTTTAAATTATGACACTTTTAACGGTTCAACTAATATTGTTTCAAGGTTAAAATACTAAGTACTCCAGTTACAAATCCTGTACAAACGATTTAGAGATATTGTTGTCCATAATAGAAAGCTACTGTAGTTTAGGCTGACAGAAAAAGGAAGTTCTCTAATTAAAATTTATTCTTCTAAGTTCATCTTACCAAGAACATTTTAAAACCAAGTAAAGTAAATTAAATAGTATATTCGAAAACCAGTTTTTAGGAAATTCCCTCCTACTCTTCAAATTCTTAGCTGATTGCATTTCAAATAATAAGGAACGTTGTGGCAGCAATTAACTTAGGAAAAACAAAATATGCACATGTAAATAATAATCCGCTGTCTAAGTATCACTCAGTTTACGTTGTAACTAATAAATCCAACAATATATGAAACGTTACACCGTTTTAATTGTTTTGTTGCCATATTCCAATATTCTTTGAGTTTAGCTATCACATTTATATTAAAGAGCCCCCACTGTTCTAGTGGCTAGAGCGCTGGATTTATAACCCTGTGAACCCGGCTTCGGTTTCCGGTATATTCCCCAGTTAATAACTTCTATTGGGCAAGCCCGTGGTCCAGGTAACACTAGGTTTTCTCCGGGACCTCCGTTTCCTCTATGGAAGCCCAACAAATCTCCATCACCATCTCATCTCATGGAAGGTGTAGCATAGACCTACCTAGCATGTAGCACCAATGGTGCACACTGTGCACTGTCGCTAAATTGGTCTACATAACTAACTCTATACTTATATGGGTGAATGATGAAGAGTCCCATCATTAATGGAAAATGATAAATTTAGCAAAAAAAAAAAAAAAAAAAGAAAAAAGAAAAAGAAGTAAATTGGTTCTTGAGAATTTCTTCCTTCTGTCTGTGCCAAAACTTATATATTCAACACTTTAGTAAACGCTATACATTCTGAATTTTTTTTTGTTGACACATTCCAATCTTGTATGTATTGTAACTATGTATGTATGTATGTATGTATGTATGTAAAGAAGGAAACGTTATGTTTTATTTAACGACGCTCGCAACTGCAGAGGTTACATCAGCGTCGCCGGATGTGCCGGAATTTTGTCCCGGAGGAGTTCTTTTACATGCCAGTAAATCTACTGACATGAGCCTGTCGCATTTAAGCACAATTAAATGCCATCGACCTGACCCTGGATCAAACCCGCAACCTTGGGCATAGAAGGCCAGCGCTATACCAACTTGCCAACCAGGTCAACTGTATGTATGTATGTATGTATGTATGTATGTATGTGTGTGTATGTATGTATGTATGTATTCACACTGAAAATGGGTAAATACCCAGTGGCAGTGGTAACTAATTATACTCAATAATGACAATTAATAAGAAATTAATAATAATAATAATAATAATAATAATAATAATAATAATATCTGTAGTAATGTCACGAGAGGTCTGAGATCTGCCGATAATTCCACGAGCGAAGCGAGTAGATTTATCTGGGAAATCTCAGACCTCGAGTGACATTTATTAGGACTATTTCGTGAATAAAATAAAAATTTAAATGATATATCCCTAAAATTCGATCACAAAATGTTAATAATTGTATATTAACGAATACTTAACCTATTCAGACATTGTGAAGTTGAAATACTCGTAGATGAATATCGATTATTTCAATAAAGAAATTCGATATTATTCAGTAATGCCAATTGCGAAAAGCGAAATACTAGTTTAACAATGTTAATTACATGTACTGCACTTTTCTATTATTATTATAGCAAATACATTTTCATTATCTGCTGAAATCATAATTTAATTTAACAGTAACAGTGGGGACAGCTATATACCAATGCTTATGTATTCACAGCGAGACATGGTGCTACACAGTGAAGCCATCTCTGTATAGATAGGCCTAATTAAAACACGAATTTTATTACGCCATACGAAAGGCAGTTTGATCAAAGACATTATTACTATGCAAGGTCTTTGAGTTTAATATGCGATGATGTTACATAAATTTGAACGTCTATTAATTGTTTAATTTCAATACACATGTTATAGGCTACAATTTTATAGGTTACGTTAGGCCTACCTGTGGAAGCAGGACCAATGTCAGCTGTGCCTTGTTTCGACCGTTACTTACAATCAGTGCTACACGAAAGCATTTTTTATAGCTCGTCAAACGCATTCTCGCTGTAGTTTAACGGAACTAAAGCTGCATCTACACAGTTCAATATTCCAATCGCTTATGCGCGCAATCTGGGAAGAATATTGAAAGAATCAAGTTTAAAAGGTACGTTCAATTAAGATGCATAAAGATTTTGTGTCTACATGGTGCGCCGTTTTGAAAGTGGTCTTCACTGCGTAAATATATTAATTAATATTAAATATCAATCTTGCATTCATTGCTTTAAAGTTGAAAGGAAAGTGTAACCGTGCAGTTGCAGCTTAATGTATTCATGATCATCAATTTAAGGGGAAACAGTTGGCGACAACGACTAAACAAAAGAACGACCATGCGATAAATTGATAGCGATAAATCTAGCTGCAGAAATTATCGCAAAGTCTGACTGTGATTGGTTGGAATTCAAAATTTCATTACACTTCATTGGTCGAAAATGCAATGACGTCATATAAACGAAATAGTCATCCTAAATTAAATTCTTTCCGTTTGGGAAATAACAACTATCACATTTTAGATTGAAGTAAATTGGTCCTTTAGAATTATTATTTACTTCTCTCTATATCAAATCGGATAGTTTAGTAACTCAATCTTATATACATGTTGTCTTTATAAAAGCTACTAATACTGTGAAAATATCTATAAATATAGCTACTTGAAAATCCACCACTTTCAGTCACATTTCAAACTCAGATATAATGACGAGATGAACTCGAATAACAACCCTAGTTTGACAGAATGAATAATGTAGGATATAAATTTACGATTAATAATTTAGTGTTCTGGATTGTAAGACATGTAACAGATACCCTGCAGTCCAACATGGGCTCTCTTTTACTGTGAAGATTCACGTTCTCCGAATTTTCGTTCTCCCTTTTCTTCTGTTAACTTATTAATCAACATTCAGAAATTTCTGACGAGGAATCTCGTTTCTGAATGTAAATTTTTCACTCGTTTAAAGTCAGTCTTCATTGTGCAGACATTTCACTCGGGGAGTGATAATGGCATTATTCATGGAGGCTTCTGGAACTATGAAAACACTTCACTGCGGAGAGGATGTTCGTGTACAGGAAACTGATCTCGGATGAAGGTAAACACGGGCTAGGCAGAGGGCTGGATCCAGACGTAAAGAATTAATTATTAACATGAGATTATATAAGTACCAGAAAGGTTTAATTGAACCACTTATCTATTCAATTTGAATTGTAAACATTTGATTGAAGAGAAACTTTCCGTCCCATAAAATAATAAGATAGATGCGAGAAAGAAAGGAAATAACTGAAGACAAATAATGCAAGAAAAAGCGGGGAAATAATAAAAATGAAACAAATCAACCAAGAGTGAAACAATTTCAAAAAATAATAAAGGAATATGAAGAAAACAAACAAGAGAAAGTAACAAATGTAGCAAAGCTACGCAGAAATAAAGGAATAACAAAGAAATAGCCTATACGTATAAAAATTAAGAAATGTAAATACGTAATTATTACACAAATATGGAAGAAACGAAAATTATTAAAATGTATAAATATAAACAAATAAACAGAATAATGCAATAACTAGAGTCCGGATATTTAGGTATTTATAACAATGAAAATAGGCAGGCAAAAATGAAATAAAACTGTAAAAAAGAACAATGTATTTTGAAAAAGGCATTATAAATTTTAAAAAGGCTTAATGTTTTTTAGCAATAAATTTCAATCATAGGCTATCAACATAACTCACATTGTTACTTCGTAGTTGACACATATTGACTTACAAAATACTTTTTTTCGTGATTAACTGTCTTTTCACAAACCTTACATGACAAAACTGTTCCATCCGTTGAAAACTAACGTAAGCATGAAGTTTACATTTCAATAATTTGCTGAATTTAGGCATTCTAGCTAACCGATCTTATACTTTCTGTCATGCGACAATAACTGACTCTTTCTCACTCAAATTTGTTTCTCCTACAATAATAAACACATCTAACGCAAAATTGTAACAGTAAGATTTGAAAATAAGAAAGCAAACAATTGAAAAAAAAAACATGACGTTATATTTGTAACTGTGGATAAGATTGTCGATCATTATTCGTATTATACCAATAGTATTAGAGCACGATTATTAGCAGATTAAGCCCCGAAATAAATTACTTTTATTTACTGTTGTTAGAAAAGTGAGTTATTGTTTCTTATATTTAAATTTTATACATATTACATTACAATTAATTAGAAAATTGCAAATAAACAATAAATATTGCTTTAAAATAACAGAAAAAGGCATTTGTTGTCGATTAGTAAGAAACACCTTAAAAAGGCAAAATAGACAAAATAAAAATTGACCCTATCACTTTGATTTTCCCCAAATCACATTTATATCTATGAAAACAATGATTTACTTCCATCCAGTAAAAAAAGGCAGTTTGCCAAACATCCGGGCTCTAGTAATAATAGTGAAATAAAGAAATCAATGTGGAAACACAAAATGATAAAGTATCATCAATGAAGAGAAAGATGGACAGAAATATACAATAAAGATGCAAATAAACAAGGAACAAACATTAATAAGAAATTAAAATAAAGACATTTGAAAGAATTAAAGAATAAGAAAAATAGAAAAGGTGTCAATAAATAGTCAGAAAAGAGAAAAATACAGATAAATAATTAATAAGGAAACAAAGGATAAAATACAGACATAGACAAATAAAGATGTAGGTTATAAAATTGGACTAAGAAATAATTAAGTAAGTAAATCGAGGAACAAACGAAAAGTAAAGAAATGGAAAAAGAGTGAAAAGGTAAATATAACGTGCTATCTAACCGATAAAGGGGAAGAAATTGGAGAGGAAAAAAAGTATAATAGAAAAGTAAAGAAATGGAAAAAGAGTGAAAAGGTAAATATAACGTGCTATCTAACCGATAAAGGGGAAGAAATTGGAGAGGAAAAAAAGTATAATAGAAAAGTAAAGAAATGGAAAAAGAGTGAAAAGGTAAATATAACGTGCTATCTAACCGATAAAGGGGAAGAAATTGGAGAGGAAAAAAAGTATAATAGAAAAGTAAAGAAATGGAAAAAGAGTGAAAAGGTAAATATAACGTGCTATCTAACCGATAAAGGGGAAGAAATTGGAGAGGAAAAAAAGTATAATAGAAAAGTAAAAATAACTAAAAAGCATATGAGCAAAATTCGTCCAATAGATTAAGTTAAGTTGCAACACACAGACCGACTACTTTCTTTCTCGATATGACGGATGCTGGAAAAGTAGGCCTACTACATTTCCACCACTATTTTGAACTCTAATTTATCAACCTAATTCTTTACTTTATACTTCGTACAATGAGAAAATAAAAAACAAGACATTTTAAATGTAATTAACAAGTTAATATTTTATTTTTCCCACAGTTCAGGTTGCAATACTAGTAGTTTTGGGAATGGTGCACATGGATTCTATCTCTCCTGATTATGAAATTATGAATTTATTGTACCGTACCGTACAACTGTACCGTAAGCTGGAGTAAACTTGACCACAAAAGAAAAGATTTAAATCATGATATCAGCTCTAATTGTGACTGGATGAAAAATAATGAGCTTTAAAATGTATTCAATGCATTTGATATCATGATTTAAATAATTTTTTTCTTCGTGGTCGAGTTTATCCCAGCTTACTGTATTTGTAGATCAATTAATTTTTGCTTAAAATCTGACAAATTTGTAACAGATAGAATTAACTTAAACTAATTAAAATTATGCCTAAATTTTGGCTTATAGGATATAAACGATACATATACTTGGTGGTTAAATACAAATTAGTTATTTACACTTGAAAACATTTTTCTTTTTTTTTTTTTTTTGTTTCGACGTAACATGATTCTGTGTATAATCCAAGTGAAATTTAAAATGTATGTTTTCAGACAGTGGAAACTTAACACTATCTTTCTAACACTAGACAGAAAGAAAAGTTTAAGGTACGATTTAGAACCTGGGATGATAAGTAATCTTGTATCGTCGGTATCATTCACTTGTAAAGAAGCACATAGACGTGAAGATGAATTATGGAATCACAAATGACGGCTACAGGTCAACGTTTCAGAACGAGAAACTGATTGTCACTATTAACAAGGCTGGTGTCGAACTATGTAACACGAAAATCAATTGAGTGTTCGAAACCGGCAACCGCATTTAAATAACCATATTGAATGTTGATTTCAGTGAAACTTCATATGTGCAAGAATAAAACAGCACAAAAGCGCCAGATACTGGAAGCAACGGAATATAAAATATTTGTCTCAAATAAAGCTTAAGGCGTCATCTGTACATGCGTGTTATTACAAAATCAGGTATAAAGTTTCTAGGAATATCTAGATAATAAAATTACCTTAGTATTGCAAATATTATGCGATTCCTTTAATCATTCATACCGGATCATAATAATATAGTTATAGGCTAGAATGAGACTTCTGTATTTTATTTACTGTGCTGAATTTTAGTAGCAATCCGGTCTAGCATCGTTGTATGGTGATTTCCGGTTTCCCATTTCCCATCGGATACGGGCGACCATCCTTCCATTTACAGTGATGCCGATTAATAATATTATTCTTCCGTTGGGCGTTTCCCAGGTGGCGGTTAGGGGAAAGGTAACTAAATAAGCCTATAGGTTGGTCCCAAGAAAATACAATAGCTGGGGTGGACTGAAACTAGCCTGGTCCTACAGGCTTTGAGTTCAGAAGT
Source organism: Periplaneta americana (assembly GCF_040183065.1). Classification (NCBI taxonomy): domain Eukaryota; kingdom Metazoa; phylum Arthropoda; class Insecta; order Blattodea; family Blattidae; genus Periplaneta; species Periplaneta americana. The sequence continues at coordinate 64,740,796 of NC_091133.1, read as the reverse complement.
TATACCGGCAGCTCAGATCTGTAAGAAGTAGGCCTATTTGTTACTAAAATTTTACAAACAAAGACCTTTGAAGTAAAAAAAAAAGTATTGAGACATTTTGTTCCTTCTTCTTTTGTGGTTTTCAAGAAAATTATTTCAACAAGCCAAAAGGTGTACAACATGCAGACAACCACTTATATTTATGATAGTTTGTAAAGATATTGTGGAGTCTTATGATTTCAGTAAAATGTTCTTGCAATATTCTCTTTCCCAGGATGTATACATACACGATATTTGCGCTATATAAGTCACGAAATTTACTCATAACTTTAATTTTAATGCCAGTGTAGGAGGTGAAAATAACATCTACTCTGAACGGGCAAGCAGATTGAAATCAGGGTTGTAGTTGTGTGATGTTTACTACGCACTAGACTGGACGGAATTTCGGAAGGCGGTCAGCTGCTATATGCGCCGTAGCATTTCTGGTATGTGACGTCACAACTTTGTACAGTAGAACCAATCGGAATCAATCTATAACAAGTACTTCCCGAGTTCGTTTGTTCACGTGTGAGTATTTCAATACATTGGGTAAGTAAAACTAACATTCACTGTGTGTGTATAAGATAAATAAATGGAAGAAGAGACTGTAAAAAGACAAGTATTGCACAGGCAGGCGCGGAAAATAGTGTTTAAGGTGTATAATTATTTTAAAAACGTTGACGAGCAAAACGCTGTCGGCCATCTTGATGCTGACTGCAACTTTGCCAACGCGCAAGAAACGACTGCAGAAGCATGTGGTGTGGGATTGAGAACAGTGCAAAGAATATTGCTAGTGAAGGAAAGAGGGTTTGTTTGGTGTCATACTTAAAGTAATCAACGGCTGAGGTCATTATTGTCTTTTGATAATTTAAATTCTCTCTTGCGTTATTTGCATTGCACGTGCGCGTGAAGTAGGATGTGGCAATGTTGTACGCTGCCTTGCCCTCTCTATCTGTTTCTCTAGACGCAAACGCCAGCAGACTACCGCCTTCCGAATTGCCGCCGACTATAGTCGTGTTGAGATGTGTGAATCGCTGATCATCACCCTGCAGTGTTGCAACTACTTCCATTCTTTTTTACCACAATATAATAATAATAATAATAATAATAATAATAATAATAATAATAATAACATAGAATTAGTAACTGTTAGGAAGAATTCACGTATTATAGTTACTTCAGTCGCGATCACATACTTTATTATTATATGGGACTCACCTCACCGGCCCTGTGAAGAATGCAAAAGGAATGCACCAACTATTACTCCAAAGCTACTTGAAACCACCCCCCCTCATTCGCCAGCTTCCGAACTGATAACGTCTACAGTACAAGCTTCATAAAAACATTAACGAATCACTGTACATGCATTAACCCCTGCGGTAGCTGAATGGTCAGACCTTTAACCTGGCTACACCTCTTTTCAGTTCCACTACATCCCCACTCCCAGCTTCCCTTGTGATGTCCTCCTCCGGCCAGGGCCGGTGAGGTGAGTTGTTTATTCTACTGTCCGAAGACAGGTTTGTACCTCATAAGTGTCACCATTAACGAAGCACTCATGAGGCAACTAAGCCAGGTGATAATTAGTTAGGGTGGCCAGTTCCTTTCCCCTCCATTCGCTGATTAATAATGTATTACACTAATCAGACTTCAGATGTATAAAAGCAATTATTGTTCTTTCTCTGATACATATTTTATTTTAGTACGTTATTTTACGACGCTTTATCAACATCTTAGGTTATTTAGCGTCTGAATGAGATGAAAGTGATAATGCCGGTGAAATGAGTCCGGGGTCCAGCACCGAAAGTTACCCAGCATTTGCTCATATTGGGTTGAGGGAAAACCCCGGAAAAAACCTCAACCAGATAACTTGCCCCAACCGGGAATCGAACCCGGGCCACCTGGTTTCGCGGCCAGACGCGCTAACCGTTACTCCACAGGTGTGGACTCTCTGATACATATCGTCAAGCGTGATGTACTGTACTGCCTGATAATAATGTACCTACATATCGCCAGAATCTCGATCAGAGCCAATTATGCCATTATGTTTATAAACTAAAGTCGAATTCTAGTTTGCATAACTTGATTGTAGTAAATTTTTTACAGTTTCGTACAGAGTCTTTCGTATGACTGCAATGACTTTCGGTTTCTTACTTCTCTATTTTCATAAAAAAATAAATTCGTGAATTAAAAATTACGACTTGTATCACATTATGATACGACCCCTATTACATTATGATGAATATATTACGTGACTGTTGCCGCAAGAATGAATATTAATAATATATAACGTGTAAAATAAAAAGAATTCCCTGATTGAGGTTCTGGCTGATATGTACATGTATTATCAGACAGTACATCTCACTTGATGATATGTGTCAGAGGAAGAACAATTGTTTTTTATGCATCTGAAGTCTGACTAATGTAATATGTAGCTAGTGTGCGATGTAAGCAATGGAGAGGGAAAGGAACTGGTCACCATAACCCATTATCTCCTGTCCTAGTCGCCGTATAAGTGGTGCCTTCTTGGTATCACTTGTGAGGTTCAGATCTGTCTTCTGATAGTTGACCAAACAAAACAATATAAAAATAGACATAATTATGTTAAAATTTTTCAAATTTAGGAAGCGGTACGCAACTGTGTTATGGTTCGAAGGTCCCAGAATAGACATTTTCTAGCCAAAATATAGACTTTATAAATAGGTCATGGGATTCATTCCTCAACTATAAGCCCACTAGCAAAGACTGTGTTGAAAAGCCAAGATTAGGCTCTTTTTAATGACATAAACTTTTGAAGTCGGAACAAAGGAAGAAATGAAGAAGAAAAATCTTCCTTACTTGAATTACTGGATCGGATTGTTTAAAAGCAATTACGTTCTTACAAAGAAAATGAGATTGGTTGAGAGTATGTGGTTATAATTTGTAATGCTGTGAGAATATCCTACGATTAGCTGGTAAGCCCTATAGGCTTTGCATTCACGAACGTGCTGTTTCACACTTACTGGCTTCCATGAATAAAACATAAGGAACCATTCGTCTAATTGACTTAATATTCAGTCGCCCTTCTGGTGGAAGCTTACTTCTGACACATAGCAAGACATTGTCCACTATGTGAAGCAACTTTAACGTGTCGTACACACCTTCTGGGTCTGTAATGTAGAAGTGGGGGGAGGTCCTGAAGAGATGCTGAGATTTCCGCCGGTATGAAGGGACACGTACCACGCTAAAGGTACACTCCCAGCCATTTATAGAAGGAAATCAAAAGGACTCTCAACTTAAATGTTAGTAGCAACAGACTGAGCTGAATAGTGGATGACTAATTAAAAAGTTTAACTTGTTTCTGTAATTTATCCTCATAATCGTTGGTCAGGATTTTTTCAACATTCCTTTTTTCAAATAAAGGAATATTAAATACGGTGAAACAGATATGTTATTATAACAAATGATAATAATATAACAATGGAAATAAATACAAGAATAAAAATGGTTAATAAATGCTACTGTGGGCTAAAGGAGCGGCTTTAGTCTTGTTTTCTGAACATAAAACCAAATGTAAGTTATATAAAACTTTAGTAAGGACTGTTCTATTACAAAGATCAGGAAATTGGATCTCAAATAAAGAAACTATAGAAAGGTTAATGATATTAAAAAAAAAGTATTGAGGAAGATAGGCCTACATGGGTCTGTGAATGAAAGAGGTATCTGGAGAATCAGATGTAACACTGAATTATACAATTTGTATAAAGAGCCAAATATAATTAAAGTGATAAATGTTAACGGGCTGAGATAGCTAGGACACCTGTATAGGTCTGATGACAATTTACCCATGTAAAAACGTCATATTCATTGACCCGCTTTATCTAAAAAGAAGAGTGGGAAGACCAACAATAAGATCGTTAGATGACTTAGAAAAAGATCTTAAGTCTCTCCAAGTAAGCCGTTGGAAAAGGGAAGCACAGGACAGAGCTAAATGGAGGAGAGTCAATGGGGCGGCCTTGGCCCCTAAGAAGGCTGTTGAACGTAAAAAAAAAGAAGAAGAAGAAGAAATAGATATGAAGCGAAAATGGAATGAAGCTGAAGATGGAATGGAAAGAAATAGAATATATGAAGGGAAAACATGTTCCACAGACATATTTATATCCATCAAATATTCCACAAAATCTTCCGAAGTCTAAGCCTGATTCTCTTGCATGGTTCTTCGTAAAACAAAGTTTGTTGATCTAGACACGAATAATTAATTTTTGTCCCTGTTTTTGAATTTGCAGCCCTTTTCCATTCTGTGAATAATAGCTACTTAATTTTGTATTTTGTATGTCTGTCATAAAATCTGTTTTCAACCCAAATTTCTGGCCAGGTATGAAGCCGTGTTGATTGTTAAGATGGGACACTTTTTATGTTGTTAATGATGTGGTGGTGTAAAATTAGTGTAGTGGTGACACAGGGTTGAAGAGGTCTAAACAAAGTTTATGAAGTAGGAAAATATTAGCAGCACAAGCAAAAAAGGAAGGAAAACATCAAGGACAAGAACTACAGGTAGCATGAGGACATGTACCTAGTAGACAGTTGGAGGAAATACAATATTATAAAGGTGAAAAAGAGAAAGGAGGAATGGAAAGAAATTAAATGTAGGGAGAAACATGAAAGAGGAAGAAGAGGAGAGAGAGGAGAACACAGTTTAAGGGTAGGTGTACTAAGAGGAAGAGGAAAGGAATACCGGTAATGAAGGAAATTATGAGAAACAACATGAAGGGGAATATGAGCAAGGGGCAACGAAGTAAGAAATCATGGGGAGGGGGGGGGAGTAAGAAAATTATTAATGCAGTAGTAAGATAATACATACAGGGTGTAACGAAAACAGTTGCATAAACTTCAGGTGTAGATTCCTATTGTGTATAGAAAAAAAATTGTATCAACATGAGTAGGGAAATACTTGGTTTCTGGGTAGGAATTACAAGTATGATCATAGTGCACTCCAGCACGTCTGTTTTTTTTAATTATTATGATGAATTCTGTGTACATTTCCTTACATGAGCTGTTCAAAATGTTCACATTTTGCCTGAATACAGGCTGCAGCTCGTCGTGTCATCCAGGTCCGAATATCCTTTATCAGAAATAAGGGAAAAATTGTTCATTTGAAACACTTAAAATGTTTACAGTCAATGATTGTAATTTGTAGAGACTCGTAAAACACGCACTCATAATGTGTTTTATTTTACTTTTGTGCTGATATTTATTTATTTATTTATTTTCATTTGTCTAATTCCAAACTTTAATTAGATCTAAAGTATCTAGATGCGGTTTGCTTACTGTAAAAATGCAGTAGGTAAATTCCGGATGCCTGGTAGCCATGGAGACTAAAAATTGTTTGTGGTGCCTGCATATCTTGTGATAGGCTTTTGAAGAATAAATTTAAAGAGGAGTAGAAATAAGTAAGAATGGCCACAAAAATGATGAGAAAGCAAGAAAAGAAATTTGGAGTGGAACATGAAGAGCAGTGCAAGTAGAGTAACTTTGGGAAAAAGTAGGAAGAGAGAGATGTGTGGAAAGTTAATCTTTAGAAAAACAGTATAAGAAAAGAGATAAGAGTGAAAGGCAGAGCGAAAGATAATGATTATGTGAAAGAACATAAAATGAAGAAGGAAAAGATTTTAGGAACGAACATGAAGCACACGTAAGAAAGGAAAGAAGAAAGAAAGAAAGTAAAGAGGAAGAAGATATTTTTTCACGTGTGTACATAAAACCCTCGACTCGTAGTAATAAAATGAACCTACTCGGTTAAGAGGAACTCCGGTCGTATAACTTATTATGAAGACAGAACAGTTAGGCTCTGCGGAAGTGAAGTCCGCTAACAAGTATTAAACTCGTGCGTGCAGGGTTACGAGTACAGCGCGACAGGCCTCTCTTTCTCGGAGATTGCTTCTGGAATAAGAACAAACCAGTCTGTTGAAAATTCGTAATGTCTTCTACTTGTTTTTGAATAGTCTTGGGATAAAATTTCTATTAGAAGTTTTCAAGCGGCCATTTGAGAAGTTGTTGGACGAGTTTCTCAATCACTTCGAGCAATATACGGGGCAGCGTATTCGCGTCACCCCGCCCCTAACAGCGTAGAGACACAGACGACGAGGGAAGCTAGCCTCGGGCTAACTACAAAAAATGGCGTCTAAGAGATAACATCCTGGAAATCCCATACTGAAAAACCTTTTCTTGTGAGACGTTGCGGTTAATATACGTACATTTTACAACGCCCACAACGTCTAGAAGAGACGAGCCAAATGTATTTCCGGATAAGGAAAAGAAAGAAGTCTTTGCCAGCCAGTGAGACGAGAAAGCGAACTTTCTACTCGCCACGATGTAGTCCCTTGAGCGCATTGTCCGAACATACAGTATGCATTAAGCAGTAATGCCGATGTGAAGGAAGCCTTCTGGACAAGTTGCTTCAAACCAGCCCGAGGCCAGTGCGGAACCACAAGTAGGATTTATACATACGGATTCTCTTGTTTTATAGCTTTCCTCTGGGTAACGACTAAAGTGTAAAGGAACTGTGAAGTGAATCTAAAAAACAGAAGTGATAGTTTCGAATTTCTGTTTTAAAGACTCTTCATTCCTCTATTTGACATGAACTTACTATTCGATATACAGTGAAACCTCCCCTTTACGGACATCGAAGGGACGTAACAATCTGTCCACATCTGGGAGGTGTCCTTTATTGGGAGGGAGGCTCTTCAATCTAACAGTAAATTTCTAATATGCATTATGTGTCCTTTCACGTTTTAAATTAAATATATTATTGTAGTATAATTCTAAATACAGTACACTGTACTACAGTAAATACTTTACAACTTTGAACTACAGTAGATAAGACCAAAAAAGGAGAATACAGTACCGTGTCAGGCAATTTTATTCTAGGTCTACAGTTATGCAGTACTGTAATTTACAGTTTTCAACTTAACCTTTACGTTCCGGTGTCATGTCTCTCGAAACAGAACTGATTGCAATGAAGAGAATAATCCTACTAACCCTATCATGTGTTGAATACAATTTCACCATTGCGGGCCTTATTGTGTTCCTTCATGTTAAGGAATTTCTGTACTAAATTTTCTATTTTTATAACATATTAGGTCCTGAAATCCAAGTTCTGTCTGCAGTAAGGAGGTAAAGCAAGCTGTGAAACAGCTGTCCGTGTCCGTGTCTGAGAGTGTCCTTAAACGAAAGTTAAATGTATCATTATTTATATATTATTTCAGTTGGGACATAAAAATCTGTCCGTATATGAGGAGTGTCCGTATCTTGGGGGTGTCCTTTAGGAGAGGTTTCACTGTATCTGCTTTCTGAAGCACAGCCATTCTAGTTGTCACGGATGTTACATTTTTACTATTTTCAAAATCTATATATAGAAAATGAAATGACTTTTGTCAAATTTTATTATTAGAATCAATTTAGAAGTTCAGTAGGCCTATCATTTTACAGAAAAAAAGTGTTTGAATAAAATTTCTTATTATTGTAGAAAATGAACAAAAGGTTTCGTCCTGGACATTACTCAGTTCACACCCTAAAAGTGTAAAACACAGGTCTCTGCCTCAAGCAAAAAAGAGATTCATTCTCATAGTATTTATGTGAAAGCTATGTAAATCTCATGACCAGGCTTCGGTCCTGGGCACAGAAACGCATGCTGTTCAGAAAGCACGGACGATATAGTTGTGTTGGTCGAGTGGAGTGGGAGTTGGAGCGCGCCGTTACTTCGTGTCCCAACATGTAAACAGTCCGTCACAGTACGGCACCAAATATATTTCACCCTGTACAGATGCAGTATATACAGTACATTCCTAGTGTAGACAATAAATGTCTACCATTAAAGTATTAACGTGAGTTGTAACCTTCAATCAGCTGTCCCTACGCTGAAGCCTGTTACACGTACCGCAGCCAAGCAGCAATACACACAACGGTAATGTACATTACGGACCCACCTGTGCTGTTGCAGTCACCCTTCCACACGGGTCATGACGTCATTTATACTCCGTGTACTGTAAACCTCATACTGGTTACTCTGTGACCCTAGACCGAAGCCTGCTCATGACATGCAATTCATTGACAAAAACATAATCGGTAAATATTTTATAGTTGTTTCTTCCATGTTACATTTTGTCACGGATGTTACAGATGAGTTAAATGCCCTTCATTTTTCCAGTTTCAAAACAACTGTGACATTTCTAAGTCAAAATATTGACTTTAATTATAAGATTGTAATTTGTATTAACCCAAACTACTTAAAACAAATGGCAGAAAGAATATAGTACAAGATAAAAAGTTACTTGCTCCTGGAGCTCTGGCATTAACAGTGCAGGCTCTCAAAATATTTAATCACCAATAGCTTTTTGAAAACATACATTAACAGCTGATCTTTCTATGAGTAGCCTAAGTGCTGCAAACTTTAGGGGAACAAAAAGTATCTATTACTTACCCAAGATCACTTAAATTCAATGCCCCTGGAACTTGTAAAATATTTTCCCTTTGGAAATAAAACATTAGACTATTTAAATTTAGAGCCTTATCTATATCTTACATTATTAATAAACAAATATTTCTGAAAAGGGCTTTTTCATTGGAATTCCCAGTTTGCCTAGAACGACTGAGCAGCGTTTGTAGAATGTCTACCTAAGCCAGAAGATCTTGGAAAGTTTGGAAATGTATGTGATTCTTACACAAAATATGTAATCATGGCTTGCACACACAGTATACTGTTTTTCAGTGCATAACATACTGCAGCAAAGATTAAAAAAAATATTACATACAAAATGATTCAATGTTAGTTGCAATCGTTGCTGTTGTATTCAATCTTCACTTAAGTCGACTGCAGAAACCGAACTTTTTTTGACGGTCATAGATATAGTGAAATTGGATGTACGCAATATCCATAGAGGAAATATACAAATACTAAGCTGTTCTCAATTACACTGAATTAATCGTAACAAACATGCTTTTTAACAATATGGAATAAAATTTTGGTTCATATTTCACAGATTTTGCGAATGAGGAAGTAGGCCTGTATTTCGTAGTCATTGATATATTTCAAACAATAATCTAAATTTCGTGTTATTTCACGAGTTTGGTTTGCTTATGTGGTATTTAAGTACTGAGAAGGATAAATGTAACAAAGAAAGTAATTGTGTATAATTTTGCGCGCATATCACTATTACCAAAAATACAGTCCCCTGTCTTCGAATTGCTGACTATACGTAGATTATATTATACGTATATTATAACTGCTCACATGGTTTTTAAGCAACTAATATTCATCAGTCACTTTGGTTATTGTAACATTGATCTTAACCTTAAACCTTTGACTCTGCTCACTGTGGAGGATGAATGACAGTGCAATGTAATAGTGATAAAACACGTATCATACATTACTTCATGTACTCTGAGAACTCAATAGCAATCCAATGTGACATTGAGATTCTCGGAGTATAAATACACATGTCAAACCATTATAAGTTGTCTTCTGATCGTTGTTTGCAATAGTAGCCTACGTTTGACAGTCGCAGTTCGGATCTGTGTCCAGAATCAGTTCATTTACTTTCCACTCCTAAATTTAGTCCCCTATGTCCAAGGATTCAGCACACCATCTTAAAAAAATTAAAGAGCAAAATATTTTATTCCACCATGTTATTACAATTCATAAATTTCTAGCTGAAACATCTTCAGTTCTTAGCAAGTTATAACCAAAACCACCGTTTTTGGCGAGTGAAATAAGTAATGGGAACGTTAAGAGCGAGTATCTTTGCCGCAGTCTGTAAGAGAGAAAACTGACAACTATGATTGGCAGATTGCTGACATGATTGTGTCTAGAAGGTGGTACCACTCTCAGCTGAATTGGCAACAGATGCTACTGACTGGGCACTGTACACAAGGACACACCCCAGAAACGCAAAGTGCGAGTATCTTGCCTTTGCCGCAGTGTGCGGGCGCTAAGACTGACAACTATGATTGGCAGATTGCTGACGTGACGTGTATTTGGGTGGTACAATTCTCAACTGCACTGACTCACTGACTGGGCTTGTACTGAAGGACACGCGCCGAAAACGCTGGCCCTGACTATGTCATGACTTCCTGAATGTTTATGTGGTCAGAGACCTGATTGGGTATTTTCCCATATTAAATGGCGTCTCCGTCCATCTGGAAGAATGTGGTTAGAGCTTCAAGTCGACCGGGTTGGAGTCTCGGTAAGGTGGGTAAGACTGCATATTCCGTGTGTTTATAGTCTTACAGACAACATGGTATATGTCATTCTAATATTTACTCTTGGTTATTGAATTATTCTCGTGAATATTTATTATTGTCTTGCTTAGATTCTATTTATATTTCTTAGTTTTGAATAGTGATATTGTTACATTTTGATTATAAATAAATTGCTTCAGTGGTTTAATATGAATAAAAATTAAAGATATATGGTGTCAAAGAATTAATTAACTTTTGTTAGTTTATGCTATAGCTTAAATCAATTTTGGCGAACAAGTTAGAGTTGGGGTTTTCCCCAGGGTTCTCACGTTTTCCCATTCGAGCATCTGCATCATTCCGTCAGCATCATTCCGTAGCATTCCCGGACGCCTGCTGGCGACAGAAGGAGGGATTTTCCTGCTCGAAACCTGGGTACCCAATGAACCTTAGTGTTGTCAGCAGGTGTGAATTGAGAATGCGACTAGCTTGAGGGTTAGCGCAGTAGATCTTGAAAAGTCGCAGTGCTGGGTGGTAGTGTCTCCCTCCCTAAATTCAATTCACTTTTTTTTAATTACATTTCCGAAGCGTCATACTCACTTTTCATCTCTCTCAAGTGTATCCCATTTCCGTTGTGTTAAATTATGTCCTTTCGTTCTATTGATTTCACATACAAGGAGTACTGTCTATGTTGATGTAGTTTCATAATCAGGCAGCGGATTTTCGGTCCCGTTACTAAACGTTAGGTGTATGGCAGTTGCAGGAAAGTCATTGTGTAGGGACCGAAAATCCGCTATCTGTTCATAACCGTCGAAGTAGTGAGGATGGGGCAGGTCATCATCATCATCATCATCATCATCAACAACAACACGGAATGGGCCGGTCAGTCCAGTCCGCTCCTCATAAGAATTTGGAATAACTTATGTGGTCCTAGTCTTGATCTATCCATCGAAGTCTCGGCCTTTCCACGTTTCTTTGCCCTATCAGTTTATAGTGCAGCATTAATTTTGGAATCCGATCGTATTGCAACTTTTCCAGATGCTGTTTTTAATTTGTTCTACTTTTTAGTTTAAATTAAATATTTGTGGATCTCTTCTGATGTCTTGACTTCTTTTATGCTTTCATAGGGAGACTCCGGCCACCAGGGTGCGAATTAAGATTTCTGATGAGGGGAGATAGAATCCTAGATAGAGAATACCACACATAAAATTATTATTATCCTCATTCGACACGCCTCAACGCTTGGTCGCATGAGTTGCTTGTCTTGTATCTTGATCATAATAATAATTATATCCATGAGCAGGCTTAAGATAAGATGTGTAATTCCTAAGTCATACATGGGCATCGTGCCTCACTTGAGAATTTGTGCCTCACTGACCTTCACAGAGGTTATCGCTCTGAGTGACATCATCTTCACAGTCTCCGTTCCTCCCTCACGTAGCTCCTAGGCATGAGCAGGTTCTATATAGTTTCATAAGCAATATCAGTGGTGACATAATGGCCTTATCAAAGCAGTGTGTACGCGTTAGAAAACGATTATTTCATGAGAAATGGGAGGAAGAGTTTTTTTGCTGTTTAAAAGAGGAGAACATACGATGTATGTTATGCTCGAAAATCCTATTAGGCATTAATAAATTTAATATACAACACGACATTACTCCTTACGTCATAAAGAACATGCTGAATTAGTACAGTAGGTAAGACAAATTTTTCGTACTATTCCGTAGAACATTTATGATCTTAACATTTCCATAGTATATTAAATACGTCATTATACCTTAAACACGCTGCATTAAAAGGTACGAGGAATTAAATGTTGTTTGTACGTATTATTTCCAAAAGAAATTTATAAAAACAATATCAAATGTGCGCAGAAAACGAAATATGATTTTCTGAAATTATTTTAGGGCAAGAACGTGCAAATCTATTAAGTAATCCTGAGAAACGCCAGAATATTCAAGAAAATAAACGTAGATAATGTGATGGAATATTATTGGCTAGTTACACAATTTCTCGCCTGTGACTTAAATCAATTCAATGATGAAGAAATAGTAAAGAGGTTTATGATTAAAGCTGCCGAATTAATTTGCAAAATTGGATAAAAGTTTTCGAGTCTCTCACGTTAACCAAGCGCTTTCCTAATAATTCGCCACTGACGCCTTAGGGATTACGATAAGGTGACGCAGGTCACAGCAGTTTATATTTCCCATCCTACTCTGCAGTCTCCTCTCCTAGTAAACAAACTATTTCAAATCGAGTGCCTCACGTAACCGAAAATTGTGCCCATGTATGTACTAAGTTATTGATTGTTGACAGCTTGCCGGTAATGATAATATATCAATATTATTTTCTTTGCGTACTTTATAGTTTATACTTTATAAAGTACATATACTCGTATTAAATAATTATATTTTGTGAGGGGGATAGAAGTTATTCCTAGCAGGGATGTTAATATGAATTTATAAAAGGAGGGAAATCCCCCCCCCCCCCAATTCGCACCCTGCCGACCACCGACTCAGAAAATGCATTTCGGCACACTCAGGCAATGAAGCGAAATTGAAAAAACTCACAGATAACATAATATGAACTAAAGAACGTATTTATTGTGTAAGAAATGTATTTAAGGCGTTAAATTTTACTGTATAAAGTCAAACTAATTTTTGCATTCAACAATTGAGTAGCCCAGATGCAAAACCAGCCAACTGTCAAAAAAATGAAAAATGAGATAATGGTAACCATGCTTTCCGTTCGTCATTAGCTACGTAATAAGCCATTCATTCGGTTACAAATCCAACTCTAAACCCTTTAAATGTAGTAAATAAAATTGCATACGGTTGCAAAACCTGCTAAGTGTGGAGAGCGTAAGGATGCAATACCTGCTAACTGCACAATGCCATGTTTAGCCTACTTTTGCAAAACCTGCTAAATGTCACTGAGACAACATGGCCATATTGAGAGTTACGGATGCAAAAGCTGCTATTTCGATCTCCATAAGGATTACATTGAGCATACTAAAATAAAGAATAAGATATTATTGGACGCTGATAATAAAGCTACTTTTTGCTCGTATAATTAAATTGACTATACTGCTGCATTTAAGACATCAACTGAGAGTTTCTGCCTGCGCTTTATCGGGGACTTCTAACCTTTTAGGTTAAGTGTGTTGAAGTCTTGAAGTGCTTACTGTGATTATCTTGCAGTTTTTTCGACTTTTGCCGAAATGAGTGTGGATGGATATGGTGTATCCTGTTTCAATAACTCTGTTAGTGTTGAGGGAGAAGATACAGATGATGAAGAGAATGGTACCAGTGAAAAGACGAACCCAAAAGTTTAAACAATAAAGGTAAACATTTCCAAAAGGACTACATTCCAATGGGTGTCATCCTTAAAGAAGCAAACAACAGGGACATTGAAAAAGACTTCTGGAATTGCACTTCGGGTAGGACTGGTTTCGGGATGCAAACCTGACCTTCTACACCAAAATGTTCAACCAGCAGCAAGACCTTGCTGTTGCAGACCTGAGTGAAGATGAGGATGAACATACGGATGTAGTGGACTTCGAACTCATGGATGAGGAAGAACCGAACATTTTGTAAAGTGTTATAGGCCTATTACATCGATGTTTGTAGAAATTGCAACACCAAGAAGGATACATGTGACTGAAATGAAATTGATACCACAGTTTAGATACATGACAATACACAAAGGATTAGAATTACAGAACTGTACCTGATCTGTGACCGTGAGATTTCAGTATGGAGTGAAGCCTCCATGTGCTGCAATCAGAGCTTCTAAGTGTTGTGGTATGGAATCAAAGAGTTCCTGGATATGTTCCTGGGGAATCTCCCTCCACGCAGTTTGTATGCGAGTCCACAAAGCGTCAAGAGTGTGTGCTGGAGGACCATGACGAACAAGTTGCCGACCAACCATATCCCAGACATGTTCGATGGGCGAAATATCTGGCGAACGTGCAGGCCAGGAAAGCAGTGATACCCGTCGTTCTTCGAAGAAGACTTGCATAATCTTCGCCACATGTGACCAGACATTGTCCTGCTGAAATATGGCATGTGGAGTTGCCTGAGGGAGGGGCAGTACCTCGGACTCTAAGACCTCCCCATTGTAACGGTTGAAGTTCAGATTGTCCTGAATACGTAGGAAGCGAGATCGCATATTGTATCATACTAGGAACTTGTCCGCAATGCCGCTCAACAATGCAGGCTCTCAGACTGCGTTCACCACGGTAGCGCATAACACGTATGTGACCATCACTGTAGGACAAGTTGAAGCGGGACTCGTACGAACACACTACATTTGGTACTCTGTTTTACACATCTCCCGAGTTTTGGGTCGTTCGGGACATTCTTTCTGGGTGTTGCACTTTTCACAAACAGTAGTACATAAGAAAACCTTCAAACTATAACATTAGTATTCTATTCTTTTTTTTTTACTTTTTTTATAGTACAATATTTGTGTGTTTAATAATATTTAGATAATGTAACGAAAATAAGAATGTTCTCTTCTACCGTCAGTTTGTTTCCAAGTTAGTCTTGTCAGATAAACTGTTAACATTGATCAAATACCAGGTTTTGCAAACTAATGTATCGTTAATAAGGCTACCTATAGAGTTGCAAATCCTGCTAACTGCTCTGTTCGGCTGCAAAACCTGCTATTTGCAAATTAATATACAATATAACTAATTACCTATTAATCATATATTTTTGAGCTGTAGGAAGACAGACTAAATATTTTCCCCCATTATTTAAACTAGAAATCATGCCTCTAGCATCTGTGGATAAGTTTTTACACAATTTTTCTCATTTGCCAAAATTCGTCTAACTTGCAAATAGCTGGTTTTGCAAATTGGCTACTCAATTGATTTATTATTACTGGGAATAAAATATCGCTCATCTGCATCACCTCCGCAAGGCTATATAATTGTAGTCGACACCACGCCCCCACCACGTTAAGCAGGAAGTCCTCGTGCCTATGACTATCTCTGTCAAGCAATTATTCTGTCAGTGCGAGTAATGCGTCCTGACATGAATCTGTCTTCAAGCCATTAAAAGGAATTATGCACGAGACAGGGTACATGTCATAAATGAAAACTATTTCATACGGAAGAAGTAGTATTTTCATTTCTCCATGTCTTTCCCTTCTTTTTCACTTCTCACATATTTCTTATGCTTTTCTATCATTCTGTATCTCTTTGCTTTCATATTCCTCATTTGTTTCTGTTAACAATCGTCACTTTGTTATAAATATTTTTTTAAGTCATAGCCTCTTTCTGTTTAATTTCACTGTTATTTTTCCACTACTTTCTCGTTTATACAGATTACTTCCTACATTATGATGTCTTTCTTTCGTAGTGTTCATTATTCTGTTCGCACTTTTACTATCTCTCTTCTTTTCTTCGTCTTCGTGTATTATTATGATCTGTCCAAATAGTTTCCAAAATTTTGCACATTCATTATTTCATTGGAATATTTTCATTTTTTATATGGCCATTTAAAGGTAAGCCTGTTAATTGCCTAGGTCGCTACCTTTTTGCTACGTCAATTCGCCGTCAGTATTTATGAATACAGCTTTAATTTTTCTCTTAATTTTAATTTTAGTCTATCCTTGTTAATGTAAAATCGCATGCTTTTATTCTACTTTCTTCTCCTCACTCACCCCCAATTTTTTTTGTTATCTTTCCATAAATTTCGTATAGTCCTACAGTATATTACTTTCTTCCTATGATCATCCTCATTGCTATCGCTTCCTCCTCGTCTTAACTCTTATTCTCCTTACATAGGTACTTCTTTCTTATTCAAATACAGCTAGTAAATGTATCGAATTTAAATTCCAGCAAGTCCAAGCGCAGATTTGGCTGACAAAGATGTTTTCTCAGTATAACTTCGGTTTTGGAAACATGATTCCATATATTCCCCGTAATTCGCGTAATTATGATGAGCAAACGGAGTGCTAATACTTACAAATGGCTTTTAACGAATCCGGAGGTTCATTGCAGCCCTCACATAAGCCCGCTATCGGTCCCTATCCTGAACAAGATTAATCCAGTCCCTACCATAATATCCCACCTCCCTCAAATCCATTTAAATATTATCCTCCCATCTACGTCTCGGCGTCTCCAAAGCTCTTTTTCCCCTCCGGCCTTCCAACTAACACTCTATATGCATTTCTGGATTCGCCCATTCGTGCTACATGCCCTGCTCAACTCAAACGTCTGGATTTAATGTTCCTGAATAACTATGTCAGATGAAAAATACAATGCGTGCAGTTCTACGTTGTGTTAACTTTCTCCATTCTCCTGTAACTTCATCTCTCTTAGCCCCAAATATTTTACTAAGCACCTTAGTCTCAAATACCCTTAACCTCTGTTTCTCTCTCAAAGTGAGAGTCCAATGAGTGCTAGTACAACATGTAATATTTTTACTAGGAAAGAAATATCGATTGGCCCTCTACAGCGAACGTTACATTGGGCAAATAGCCATGGAGCCTGTTGATTGCCGCCGACATTTGTAACCTGCAAGATTAACAAAAATATATGCAAGGGCATGGAGCGCCTCATTACGCGGTTAATGAGATATTCTGCAATGAAGTATGTTAATGTAAATGGGTATTGCAAATCTATGTTCGTTGGTTTGTAGAATCAACTAGCCTAGGGCAGACGGGGAAGTATAATATTTGTTCTTTTTTATTTTAGTTTGGTATACAAAAGCAGAGAAATAAAAATTGTCGAAATGTTGCCCTCGGGCAAACTCGTACAGTAGCCTTTGTAGCAAATTGCTTGCACTGATTGAACAAAAAATAAAACGAAGAAGAGCATATTTCCATTCCTGTATCTTACTCGAAGTTCTCGAAATAAAGGTACACACAAATGTTCAGCCTACAGCGATATTGGTGTTACGCAAAGAGTTATGTTGTGAGATTAACGTAAATACATGGCGTTTTTACAATATTCCATAATACATTGGTGATCAAAAGTATTCATTTTATGTTACCTATGAGATAAGCCATCTCGGTTGGTAGAGCGCTGACTTAGACCTACAATGACTTCGGATTCAGGTTCTACTTTCAGTTATAACAGAATCATAGGTCCTATTCGTGGTGGACAAAGCGAAAGATTCTTGAGGGTTTTCTCGGAGTTTTCCCGTTTCCCTTTAGCGGTCTACCGCCACCATTCATTTCGATATTATCTACTCAAAATAGTACAGCGTGATTTTTTTATTGTGAGTCAAAATGTTCTATTACATTCAGTAATGCTACATGTATTGATTTGATTTCATATACTGTTATTTGTAAAATTCAAAAGTGTCTTAATACATTCTTTTGAATATTGTCTTATATTCGCAGGCTGATTACATAACAACTCAAAATGTCCTGGCTCCGTCTAGAACAGCGGTGACCAAAACTCGAACGGCAGACATTACACGCGAGAGACAGTCTATGAAGTAAAGAGACGGAGAGGTACTTGGCATGAAAACCACAACCAGTGGTGGTTCGTGCATTAACATTGAGTTCTTCATCAACCCGCTAATAAAAATCGCAAGCTTTGCTGTATCAGTAATGTCACTACTATCGTCAAGAGCCAATAATATATATACTTGCTTTTTTTTAATTTTCCTCATGAACTCAATTAGAAATCTCCTGAATTCTCTTCTGGATATTTAGTCGAGAAAGCGCAGTTTTTTCCAAATTAATTAACAACTTTCATTGGACAAATTATTTCAGCCACCTTGATCATTACGCTTTTAAAAAAACTCTTCTCCATTACATAGGCCTATGCAGGAGAGCGCATGTTTTTTAAACTGATGTTATAACGGTAATATTAACTATCTAATTCGTTCCAATAGATGACGCAATAGTAAGTACATTCCTTTCACGGTTAATCTCCTGGTTAGAGAACAGTAGTAAGAAAGCAGCTATTCGGACTCAACAAATACTCATAAGTTACATAAAAGACTGGTAAGGCATAATAATCCCATTCGAAGGTTTGGTGCTACACTTGTCTGTACAAAAAAAAATACTTATCGCAAAACACTGAATTTTATAAACATATAGATTAATAAAAATAAACCATTATTATAAATCATATTAACTTAGGCTCTAATTGCAATTTTGTACTGCACCTAAAAGTCGGTTCTTCATTATCGGGAATGTAATAAAATATGTGGATTGCATTCCTAAGAAAAATAAACGAGCTGTTAAGTTACGTGATCTTGAAGTTCAAGTGAGCAATTTTTCGTTAGGATAGTTATTGACTGAATTCCCAGTATACTCAGTCAATTTTAGGACAGTGAATTTTGATAATGAATGATGGAACGCAATTTAGTTGTGTCTCTGAAATTTCGAGAAATTTGATTCGAACAAATTCAAAGTTTTGTTTCTCAGAGAAGTCTTTAATAGTATAAAACCGTGACAATGCTGTTTGAGGGACGGACGGGAGAACTATAAATGTAAAGAAAAATTAATGTAAACACAAATCTTGCATTTAGAGACAGATCTCGAAATTTGCTTTGTCTTCTGTAAATTTACTACAGATTAACCATTTCATCAATTGAAGTGAGGAGCAATTATTGTTAAAGTTACGCATAGATTTTGTAAATAATGAAAAATTGTAAATTTATATAATATTCTTATTGTGTAGTTAGCAAATTGTATTATATAGGGGAGAGTCGGGTAGTATCGGACATCAGGTAATATCGGACAGTGCGTTTCTTTCATCTACCATCATACTGTATGGTAGTGCCTGAATGACATGGTTACGTTTCTCTATGCGATATCACAGAAACGTAACCATGTCAATTAGGTACTATCATCGTGTGGTAGATGAAATAAACTCACTGTCCGATATTACCCGCTGTCCGATACTACCCGACTCTCCCCTACTTCTTAATTTCAATTCAGGTATCCGCCCCTGAACACGAGTTCTACTCTTTCAGGGGTGAGCTAATGGAATGGAATGGAATTTAACTGATGGGGCACGGATGGCCCAGCACTGTGACCTATTGAGATCTATTGCGCTAAACCTCGATATGGAATGAGTTGCGTGCCACAGATCTCCTACGCGCACCGCCCTAACCACATGGCTCCCTTAACGACCGGTCCCTACAACCGACAGAATCCATATAGCCTACCATTCCTGCTTCGGCAAATTCCCCCAAGGCCCCTTGTCGGTCCGAGGCGAAACTCCTTCCCCGAGTAGGTCCGCCTCGGGTGCCTATTGCAGAAGTCATCCAACGTCGCTTAACTATATTCCACGGAGGCCGGTCGAGAGAGTCAGCAGCGTCGGGAGGCCGCCGGTAGAGGGATCTGAAAAACCAGAAACGAGATTATGAGGAAAGGATGATGGGGAAGGGAAGGAAGTGGCGAAGGTGAGTGGGGTTCCAATCGCCTGATAAAGTTACCTGATATTTATCCATAGGAGTGAGGGGAAAAAAACCGAAAAAACCTCACCCAGGCAAGTCGTCCTAGCCGGGAGTCGAACCCGGAACCGCTGGGTTCGGAGTTAGACTCGCTAACCTCTCAGCCACAAAGGTGGACAAGGGTGAGCTGAAGTTTTATCTCTTTATTGTTTTATGTTACAATTATTAGCAAATAAATTAAAAAAAAATGATTGAAGCAAAAAACTGTTTGCAGCTGCAGCTTCTACACGTTTAAAATAGAAAAATTATTAACAATCTACATGGCAATGACCAAACACTGCCCTATTCAAGACACGTCCGGTGAAGGGGTGTTCACCGGAACACAAATGAATTCGGCCAGTGATTACAACGTTCACTTGTTTAAAATTGCACGACTTTCTGGAGAACTATGCAAAATATAGGAAAATATTACTCGAATTTTGTAGTTTTTTACTGAAGATTTTATTTATTTTATTAGGTTATTTTACGACGCTGTATCAACATCTCAGGTTATTTAGCGTCTGAATGAGATGAAGGTGACAATGACGGTGAAATGAGTCCGGGGTCCAGCACCGAAAGTTACCCAGCATTTGCTCGTAATGGGTTGAGGGAAAACCCCAGAAAAAACCTCAACCAGGTAACTTGCCCCGAGCGGGATTCGAACCCGGGCCACCTGGTTTCGCAGCCAGACGCGCTGACCGTTACTCCACAGGTGTGGACTTTACTGAAGAAATCATCCAAAAAAAAAATTAATAACATGACTTAGGTTCGTCACTCTTGAAAACCAAGCTAAACAAGGCAAGCCAAGGTATAATTCGATTTCTATATGTTATTAAAACAAAACATCTCTGTTTCCGGGCCGATCTCGAGAATCGCGAGGTTTGTTTCCAGAAACGATACCGCTTTAGCCACAATGGAGGACGTATCGAGTTACGGAAGTTGTATTGTTTAGTTTAATTCCAAGTTATTCACGAGTGCTTGATGCGTGAAATATTGTAATGTATCCACTTTAAGTCCCTGACCGCATGACACCAGCAGTGGGGCAGGAAGAAGTCCTATGAATCAAACTTAAGTAGTGCGAGGAGGTGTCACGGGCTGGAATCTCTTGCCGGCGGATGTTGCGGTGTCGGGCCGCTCGTCTCTCGAAAGCCGCAAAACTTGCAACAGGGCTGACACCCGAGAATACGAGACAGACGGCTCTACCATATCGAAGCCGCAACCAGCTACAGTCAGAGATCGGGTGAGGGGATAGATTAGCCTTCTTCATTTTAACATATTCAGAGATCCTGGAAATGACTTTTTTCCTTTTTTTCTTTTTGTTGTAGGCCTACTTTCTGCTTTTGTTGATAAGTCTTGTAAGTTGGGTTTACAGCATTCGCATTGGTTGCTAGAGAAACAAATTATTGTTACAACTCATAGCAGCACTGGTGTTGTTGTAAAACAAAATAGTGTCAATGAATTACAATCAGTTTCCCATCCTAACTCTTCAATATTAATATGTCTCCGACATGTCAGAATCGTCGCTTTCAGAATGACTCTTTGCACTTGAACTTTTGATGAGATAGACTGTTTAGTCATCAACAATATATTATCTGACTCTCCTTTTTATCTTCCTCTTTACAATAGCAAAATTCCGAACTCACAGCGGCGTATACTGATATAAGTTGGAACCCTTTTCGCACAAAAGATGTGTAGACATAATTAGAATACATATCAATGAAAAAAGCGATAAGCCAAAAAATTTGACATATGCCCTTTTCGAAATTGCATATTCAATTGAGAATGTTAGAAATGGTAATTTCTCCTGTGTAGATAGAAGGTAGCTATCCTGAAAGTTTTACGTATGAAAATTTCTAACAGTAATTCTAAAATGTTGATCTAGTAGATAGATGGATGCACGTGTCTTCCGACCGTACGTGCTGTGTTAAACAAGTCCTACTTTGTAGGTTTTTACCCCCTCACCTATGATTATATCCAACCACTCTCCCAAAGAACACACAGATCAAAATTAAAATGACACCAAACAAAACATTATATAATATATCCTAACTCAAAACAGGCATAAAAGTGTATATTTGAGTCAGTTCGCATCACAAACTTCAACAGCTGAATTTCTAATCTGTCTCTCCTTCAATAGGAACAATCCAGTCTTTCCTTCGCATTCTGTATTCCCCATGAGGTCAAGACATGCAAGCAAACTCCTATATATACTTTTTGCTGGTTGAGTGGAAGAGAAGGCTTTACGGCCTTAACTCTGCCAGCTAAAATAAATCATTATTATTATTCTGACTTAGCATCGAGGGTGGTAGATATTTTCTCCGGATATGTTCCAATTCGACACACTGCAATAAAATATGTCTCCAGGAATCCTTTTCCCCGCACAGTGGACAAAGACGTTCTCCTTCGTTGACAATATTATTATAGAAAACAAATAGGGGAAATTTCTAGAAGGTAATTCCAAAGTCTTTGAAATGAAAACTCCTTTAAAATTTTTCTTTTAAATTTGGCCTGTTATAAGAAGATAGAGTGTTAAAGTCTTTCGGCCGAAAGATTAAAGAAGTTGTAATAATGTTAAATCTAATTTACAATCACAATGAAGCCCACGTTCTCACAACACTTGGAATTGTACGAAATTCTTTCATTTTCATTGGCAGTGTACGAAATTTAATATTGTATCATTAATAAAAATTACGTATAAAGACTCAACAACCCCGAGATATTTTAATGCAAGATCCGTGTTCATTTTGTAGATAAAAATTATGAAATTTCACAAGAAATATAATACATGCTATTTCTCCACAACATTTTTTTTAAGACGAATACTATTATTCTCAACGCTTTGGGAGAATGATTGAAGGAATATACACAACTTCTAGAAGGTTCTGGACTATCAACTAAGTGGGAAGAGAAGACAGGAATAGTACTGAATCGTTTGACAGATTAGATTGTTTTGTTTCCCGAAATGCAGAAACTAGCATGGCATATTTAAAACGTTTTGGGACTGAACCTGTGCAGAAGCAGTGCGAGGAAGGGAATCTGCAAACGTGGCAAAAGAACATTGTTGCCAATGATTTCTAAATAATCTGATTCCAATTGGACTAATATTGGTTCCTGTGTACGAAGGACTCCGGGATGCAGAACTTCTTCGTGCTGGAAGTATTAACGAAACTTAAAACAGTAATTTAGTATGTAAAAAAAATTCTCTTACATCCCATATAAAATCTAGACGTTTATTTTATAAATTGTCACATAGTGAAATTACTATTTCTTTTCAACTCTCTCCATTACATTGTATATTAATTACTTTCGTTTCTTCTTCAGGTGAGAAAACGCTATTCAATTCTTCTGTCTCGCGCGCTATACATGAATCAGCAGCTTTTCATTCTACGTCAAATGAGAACTTTCTCCCCACTTTTTTTTACATGTTTCTCGAACACCTTGTATGTTAAAATATGAATGCGAGATGTGATTTGAAGGTTTCGCATATAAAATAATTACTGGCGTATATATACTAATGAGCGACAATGTGCCCTCAGTCTCTTTGATGTTTTAACCCGTACAAAAAGTTGGACGTGTCCTGGTTAACTCCTCGCTACCCGCATTACAACAGGACCTTGACTGGTTTACATTGTGTTATATTGTGGGATCACGCCGCACGCACATCGCGACGTCAGGGGTGCCAACACCACCCATTCCACTCTTCTTCAGCTTCTTACCTGACAAGTTGCTTATATTACATCTCTATTCAGAAGCTCTGAGGTTATTATATTAAGCTACTATTGTAATGGTGTCGGTAGGTCTTTTGTAATCAACGGTTGAAGCTCGAATACCCCAATCTATTTGGCTTCTCGTTTTCAAAATTTATCCGCATATCATCAGCTAAGTACCAGGTTTCAACATAACAATTTACTCATTATACCTTACCACAAGACATCTTTATATTCTTCATCTTATGCAGTTTCAGTTGCTAGAAATTGGAACTCACTTCCGAGTGATGTAAGGGGTTATTGGACAATAGCATCAGTCGATTTAGCGATTTTTTCATTACACTTGGCAGGTGTCTCCTCAATTCTAGGAGCTGTTAATTTCATTTCCACAACACTTAATATGAAACCCATTAATATAAAACCAGAACGAATCCATCTTTTCGTATGATCAGTAGCTATTACAGCATTATTACTATTTAGGTCAAAATTACATAAATTCTTACTTAACAGATTCATTACTGATTAATATTTGTTACTTATAATGAAACTAACATCTGTCCATTCTTATTATTACCATTAATTTCTCTAAATAAAATACAAAGCTTCTAATGGCAAAATTTCATTACATTAATATTCTCATTATATAAATATATTTTAGATTTATATTTTTTCTCCCTGTAATATAGCTATAGTAAACTTATATTAAATTAATTCTCATCATTTTACTAGCTATCTTAACTTAATTATAATTGATTGAATTAAATTAGCTCATAAATTAAGTTATTACTTTAGCTTATAGGTTTATCTAAATTTAAATAAACATGTACTAGTCGTTAAAACTAAACTGAAGAATATTGCTGGAGAATATTTTAAGTGTAGTGTAAATATTCATAATTTAAATATGTATTAAGGCTGGCTGAGTGGAAGAGAAGGCCTTATGTCCTTAACTCTGCAAGCGAAAATAAAACATTCTATTCTATTTTACGGTGTGAGAATCACAGTTTAGGGTTAGAATTTCGATCAAAAGGCATGGATTTTTGTCGGTTTGGTGGAGACGGAATTTCTTGCAAATCCCTTAGTTTTGGAATTTGACCATGTGTCTAGAAAATATGGCGATTTACATCGGTTAAAACTTTCGAAAGGTATGAATACCGGTCTCGCTTAATGACCATAGTCAGAAGCGTCTGGCCAGAGGAAGCTAGACGGTAAGTGATGAAGTAGGACCCATTTTCGTAGGGCAGAGTGCATGGAATTGTTCGTATGCAGTCGTACGACCACTCGCAGCCCTCCAATAGATTTTGTTAGGTAGAGGGTAGAGCGGGACCGGCGTGCATAGCAACTGTTTGCGTATTCCAGTAACCATTCTTGACTGACACTTACCGTAGGTCTAATGCCAGTTCAAACATAGAAGCCAGTTACCTGCAGGCCAGTGTATTAGTAGATCAGGTACAGTCTGTGTTGGATTAAAATTGCTTGAAAGTAATTTAAGCCTACACACATGAATGAATCATTTCCTATTTTGAAAATGTATTTCACTGTCGACATAGCTGTAAGTTCTGGGATTTTTCATTCTACCCAATAATGAGAATTAATATTAAGAACAAAATGTCAACTTACATTAGAACCTAATTAGCTATCATTATTAGTATTATTGGTATTGCGTCAATGATCTAAGCTTGATGGTGGCTATATATTTTTTTAGTTTATTTAACGACGCTGTATCAACTACGTCGTTATTTAGCGTCGATGAGAGTGGTGATAGCGAGATGGTATTTGGCGGGATGAGGCCGAGGATTCGCCATGGATTACTTGGCATTCACCTTACGGTTGGGGAAAACCTCGGAAAAAACCCAACCAGGTAATCAGCCCAAGCGGGGATCGAACCCGCTACCGGGAGCAACATCAGACCGGTAGGCAAGCGCCTTAACCGGCTGAGCCACGCCGGTGGACTGTTATATGTTAAATGTTATGTTTTATTTAACGACGCTCGCAACTGCAGAGGTTATATCATCGTCGCCGGATGTGCCGGAATTTTGTCCCGCAGGAGTTCTTTTACATGCCAGTAAATCTACTGACATGAGCCTGTCGCATTTAAGCATACTTAAATGCCATCGACCTGGCCCGGGATCGAACCCGCAACGTTGGGCATAGAAGGCCAGCGCTATACCAACTCGCCAACCAGGACGACTGGCCTGTTATATTTTATATAATTATATATTCTTTGTGCTAGGTTTACATTCCCCACTTGCTATTACTTTGCTCGATAATAAATTTAATAAACGAAATAGAACAATATGGTATTTTTCTACACTACACGTCTGTTCTATAGATTTTTCTTTCTACTTTATCCCCAAACACGAGCTCTGCCCACTAGGAAGGTATTAAAATTTTTTATTTTCCTTTTATTACGAAGTTATATTAGATAGAGGTTTTAAATACGTTGTATACTAAGCATACGAATTATTGTAAAAGTACTTGTGTGATGTTTCAAGGTTTTCTTGTAATGTTATAAAATTACACTCTTGAAGTTGCCTCATAATTCTTCAATTGCTGTTCGTGTGAAATATTATAATGTGACTTAACATTGTACTCTTTACATGAAGGAATAACTTACATGAACACAACGCGTCCATTGCTGTGGAGTAACAGTTAGCGCGTCTGGCCGCGGGGAAACCAGGTGGCCCGGGTTCGATTCCCGGTGGGGAAAGTTACCTGGTTGAGGTTTTTTCCGGGGTTTTTACTCAACCCAATATGAGCAAATGGGTAACTTTCGGTGCTGGACCCCGGACTCATTTCACCGGCATTATCACCTTCATCTCATTCAGACGCTAAATAACCTAAGTTGTCGATAAAGCGTCGTAAAATAACCTACAAAAATAAAAATAAATGAACACAACGCATTGTATCTTGCCATTATTTGTGATCAAGTAATTCTATTCCGACGCATCTTTGAAATTTCTATTTTCATCCTATATTTTCCTCTTCTTTCAGATGCTACTCATGTTTTACTCTAAGCACGAAGAGATGCAAAAGAGTATCTAACCTTGCGCGCACAAAGTAGTGAGAAATCAGGCTTGCGTTTAACAGAGTAAAAATAAAATTCTTCCCCTGAACTAGCACTCTAATCACGGCCTATTCTAAGCTTTGCTCGTGGTCATAATCCTGAACAAAAATTTCCACCAGAGTCGTCAGTATGCAATGGCAACGGTAATGCGCG
The DNA here is from genome assembly GCF_040183065.1 of Periplaneta americana. Lineage (NCBI taxonomy): Eukaryota > Metazoa > Arthropoda > Insecta > Blattodea > Blattidae > Periplaneta > Periplaneta americana. The sequence goes on along the minus strand of NC_091133.1, from coordinate 64,714,238 downwards.
AAATTTCACACTGGTAGAGAAGAAAAATATTATAGCCGTATTACAAGCATCCACGGGTAGAAAAATATGGATAGCGTGCGACATGCGGCCAGAGGGACAGCTTGGTCTAGACAGTCATTTTAAGGATAGAGTCCCAGATGTGTTACAGTTGCGTTATGCAACGCAAAATATATCTTCGTTCCGCCTATCCGGGACGTATGGCCAGGCCCTCTTGAAGTTGTGCCGCTTCATTTCAGGAGACGAATGTGGTTTCAACATTGACGGGCATCTACTCATTTCTGTCACCGAGTACGATCGTTTCTGAACGGAAGGTTCCTTCCACGCTGAATTAATCATGGAATATCGGTTCATCGACTAACTAGATGGCCTGGTTTCAAGAAAAATTAATTTTTTCTCTCAGGATATATGGAGGCTCCTGTGTAGGCCTATAACAATCAGATAAACACTGAGAAGAACTTGTGATGCTAATTTTTGTACGTCAAGTATTTTTCAATATCCAAAAATCCATTGTAGTATGGCGCTTTTGTTAGAGCTATGCAATGAAGGCAATAGCGCACACTTCAACTATTTACTGTCAGGTCTGTCTGCTTAAACCTCTTGCAGAATTTGTAATAATACTGTTCACAAAACTGTTGCAAACAGGCTTACTTAGTCATTGTTCTAAGTTAGGGATATCGAATTCTCACCATATTACAAAATTTAACACAAACTACGGACAGATAAATAGAAGTGTCACACTAGCACCTCACTCAGCAACTCAACAACGCAGTCTACGTAATCGGGTATTAGCTGCAATGAATCGCGGTGGCCGATTTGAATACCACGGAACATAGTTCGACCAGTTACAGTTATTTCCGATCAAGCTAACCGGCGGACACCAGAAACATACATTAGGAAGATCTATCTAGAAACAGATCAAAAATAGCATTTCTGCAGTTATACACGTTTCCTAGCTGATACATTCATGACAGAATTCGTAAGTCCATATGTTGAGACAGGAAAAGTAATGCTTTCGTTAAGTTCGAAATTTGTATCTTTCTGATCCTGCATACCCCTATTATCTCGCACATATTTTCAAGATACCATAAATACTTTGATATTTGTACATCTTTGAGTTAAATCGTAATTATATCAAATAAAATTTAACATTACTGTTCAATAATTTTGTTATTTTTAAGCAATCTTTTGTGTTACTCTATGTAACCCCAGAACTACATAACTTTTGTCTTATTCATTTAATCTTAAAAAAAATAATAATAATAATAATAATAATAATAATAATAATAATAATAAATAATGTATATAATTTATTGGTAGAATAAATGTGTTACATATTTTTTTACATATAAAAATCACTCTAGCACCCCCAGAAAGAGAACGTACTCGTGCACAGGAGGAATTACTTTTGCTTAAGATATTTTATTAGTCAACATAGTAAAAACTAAAAAGAGAAAGAGAAAAACACAGATATTACAGTAATTGAAACTATTTTATATTTTCTCCTGAGGGTGGGTGCGTCTCGGTGTTGCGTGAGATTCACTCAGGGTAGCCGAGGTACGGTTGTGGTGTAGGATGATGTCAGGAATATTACCAAGCCGGCTACTTATATAAAAGGCAGTGTAAACTCCAAAACTATAAGTTTATTGTCGTATTCACTTGGTAAACCCTAGAGTATGTATTTCCGGATGACTTATAATTCAATCGTTGGTTGCACTTCTGTGTCGACTCTATGGCAGCTCTGAATAAGCTCTATCCGATACTATAAATTCAATACTCTGTCCCGTACACTATGATCGAAGCTCCTAAACGTTGGCGAGTAGTCTCGCCGATGACAAAGTTCAATCTATCGAGTCTTCGCCGGAAGAAAGACTATTAAGTTGGGCCGCCGACACCAAAAAAAACTCAGTGTGTCGTGCCGTCGACACGAAAAGAAGTCGTCGTCCTGTCGACACAAAACGAAGTAGTTATTGTGCCCTGTATGTAGGGCCGCCGACACGATGAGAAGTTGTGATCATCTCCACTCCCCGTCACCCTTATTTATAAAAACCTACCCTACGCTAAAACTAACTATCCTATTGGTTAAAAACTACTTCAATTAACCTGCCTAAAATCTATTCTCTATTGGTCCAGAGTGACCTCATAAGTTGAACCACGATCTCTTCTTATTGGGCGCGAAATACGTCATCTCTAAATTTAGACTTTGGATTTCCCACAACATCTAATTAGTTTTTCGATTTTGGAGAACCCCGTTCTTTGGAAAATCCCAAGCTTGCAGTTGCTTTCCCACGGGTCCAGTCTAACTCTCTGATTTTACGCCTCGACGAGTGTCAATGCAGAACCCTGCCCAAGGTGGCCCTAAATCTGTCCGATTCTGACAAGTGACGAGAGGATGTGAACCATCTGTGTGGGAAGCTAATTCTAACCAAGTCGCCAGAACATCCCCGCGAATACATGTAACAAAAAAAATATGGAGATATCCTTTCGCTAATAAATCGGTCTCTCCCTCTCCTAATTACTGCTTCACTCCCTAAACAATATTTTTTAATTGATTTCTTAAAATAAGAAGAATTAGCAAATTGAATGTTATGGAACCATTTTACCATTTCTTTTAATAAATACATATCCTTATGTAAGGGATCTTATAAACTTTCCTGAAATTACCTGATATTCAGCAAATGATACCGGTATAATATCATACCGTGAAAAGAGGAAGAAATCTGCGGCATGATACGACCAATAATTTTATTTTCCTCCAGAAGGAAGTCATCCTGTGATTAGTTATAAAGTCTGCTTTAATTTGAATGAATGCTGATTGCTTTCACGCATTCTTCGCGTTTTTGGCTTTCCCTTCCAAACGCGTGCATCGGCTTATAAACCCATTATTGGGATTTATTTGCCGGTCGCAATGGGCGTGTACCTAGAGGCATGTACCCACACAATGTTTGGCGGTGTGTGTAGGACTTCATTAGATTACGTCTATGTGGTGACTCCACGCATCGATGCACGTTAAAATGTAATACATTCGCTCAGACGTGACAGCAATTATGTCCGCCTTGCGACTAATACCCATTAACGCTCAATAAGTCCATTTCTAACGCTCTACGAGTGGAAAATGGGTTAAATATCAACATTTTTTAAATTGGGTTAGCCGTAGTCAATCTAAATCGCGAGGAAACATTTTAATTAGCTGACTCGTTTAATTAATGAGTCTCTTGGTCATTTGAGGCCCTGTCGTAGCTCAATATATCGACAATTCCTCAGTAAATATGGCCAGAATTAAAGTTTAATCAGATCTTCTTTGAGTTGTGGTAAACAAAAATTGTTTTACAGCACATTTAAAGAATTTTTTTCCTGTTCTTATTTTACCAGTTTTATCACTATCGCCAAGTGTGATCTGAGAGTCACATTCAGCAATTAATTTTTTTAATTGTTGACCAATTTGACTTCAAAGCTACAATATTTGCTGCTGTTTTCTAAATTTTTTAATGTTGTCTGAAGTTCATATGCTGCCCACTAGATGCCAATATTTATTTTATATACATGTCATGGTCGTCCAGTGTTACATAGAAGTCACAACTATGTCATGTAAAATAAAAAATTAATAAAAAAATGAAATTTTACTAATATATGCTATTTAGATTACAGACCGATTATTTAGTCCTGACAGCTCGGCGACGCGAAAGAGGGGAAGTAATAGGAGTAGTGGGGAGAGTTCCGGAGTAGAGATAAGGGCGAGCGGTCGGTAAAGGAATGCAGTACAGCTAAACTGTACTAGAAACATACCGCGCTACCGCACGGATGACATCCGATCGCTCCGAGGCAAGCGTGTGACTAACCCAAACAACCCTTGGCTTAACTAATTGGACTCGCTTGACCCAAGCGCATATCGCCGGCGACTGTCAGGACTAAATAATCGTACTGTACTATCAATTAATATAAAGGCTTGAAAATATTTTCTAACTTCAGAAAATAATTTTGTCTATACATGGTTAACTAAAAAGTAATCTACACACAATTCTTAGGAAAGTAATTATCACAATAATTTTATAACATTATTATTTCTATATATTATATTAAATACATCGCATCAATATCATTCTAAATATGTTCATGAACAGTAATCTCATTAGAGTTTTTTATTTATCTAGAGAAAATCAAAACTCAGGTGGGATTTAATTGACTATTACTCGATTAGAAGAAAATATATAAAGATTAGAAGAAATAAAGTAGGCCTACTCTAATACAATAAAATATTAAATGACTTACTAAAATTCTATTTTACTAATGTTAGCTTCACCAAAACGTTTGAACGGAGCCGCCATTTTCTGTTGATTATCTATGCGGTGAACAAATGACGATCGCAAAGCATGTTTTATAGTACCGTAAAGAATTTGCATTTTGAAATGTTGGGAAACAAAGAAACAAATGGTAGGGAGGTGATAAAAACAGAAGAATGTATATGAAGATTAGAAGGAGTAAAGTACTCTAATACAATAAAATATGTATTAATTGACTTACTAAAATTCTATTTCACTAATGTTAGCTTCACCAAAACGTTTGAAGAGAGTCGCCATTTTCAGTTGACTATCTATACGGGAAACAAATGACGATCGCAAAGCATGTTTCATAGTACCGTGAATAATTTGCAGTTTGAAATGTAGGGAAACAAAGAAACAAACAAATGCTAGGGAAGTGATAAAATTGTAACGATGAACAGCCATGATTGGTTCAAACACATCTTTCATATCGTTTTATTGGTCAAAAGTAGTATTACATAGTAAAAGTGTAATAGTCACTTTAAATGAATAATAATGCAAGTGATTTTTTTTTATCGGAATGGAGATTTAAACTTCGGAAGTTGAATAATGATCAGACCTAAATTTTAACAAACGTTTATTAAACATAAAAATAGAATAAGCATAATTATCACAAGGTTGTTGTAACTGGAGACCGTTTCTTAGAACTCCTGCAGACTAAATTAGCGCACGATAATTTTTAGGTGATGTTTCTCTGCAGCTGGCAACATCTCACTGGCTACAGATGGATGGTCCACGTTCACATTATCACATAAGAGTGCGGAGATTTCTCGACCTTGCCTATCCACGGCGATGGATCGGTCCCGGTGGACCTATAACCTGATCAACTCGTTCGCCTTATCTCACATCCGTACAATTCGTTCTGTAGGATCGACCAGGCCTATGAGGACCTATGCAAACGCATCATCGCTGCTTGCCATGTGTCATTGTAGATATTGCGACGACTGGACCAGGATGTAGAGCGGCACCTTTATTACTGCATACGCTCAAAGGGAAGATAGCTGAGCTCTGAGGATAAATAAAATAGCCTTGCCGCTTGTGTTAGTAAACATCTCAAAGAAATCTTGCACTCTTTTAAAATAGAGCTGTTATTCCTGCCAATTGCGATCTTTCTAAATAAGGCTCGGTTTCTTCAAACGATGTTAAAATGCACCTCACATAGTGTTAATTAACTGTTAGTTAAAAGTATAAATTGCTGTTAAAAATATTGCGTTTCTTCTACTTTACATTTCACATTTTAACATTCTGTTTGTTAACTCTTTGTTAGGACCAGAGTTTCTAGAGTTTAACCATAATCTATAACCAAGTATAGGGCCAATTCTGTTTTCTGAACTCTTGACAATTGCGATTCTCGCTTGTTTCCGTTGTTTGATTCAGGTTTAATGTATGCTTCTTTCCATCGTCTGTATCACAGTAACGTGGAGCCGCGTATTGGTATTGCTGTTGTGAAATGGAAACACTGGAACAAAAAGAAATCATGGGACTAATTTCTCTTCGTTCGAGAGAAGCCTTCTGCTGAAAATATTTTCACAGTATAAACCAATTATTGAGAATAAACAAACAAATGGATCTACGTTGAAAGCAAAATATGAGGCTTGGCAGAAAATAGCTTACACCTTTGTATGAACTTTTGTTCTGTCAGATCACTGAAATCACTCACTCTGTTTATGTATTCATGAATATAATTTCCTAAATAATCAAGACATTACAGTTCAGCATCTAACGCACCAGCCATATTGAATACTTATATGCTAACAGAGAGTAAAATGAATTAACTGCATGAAATTGGGGAGTTAAATTAACATGGGTCTTAACAGCCTGTTAGTACTAACAGTAGTTGAAGAAATGTGTGAAGTTTGAAGTTAAAATGGAATAACACAGTGTTATAATTTAACAAAGGTTGAAGAAACCTGTCATAAGAGTAATAGAAAAGTAAATGCTGTACTGTAGGTAAAAAAAAATAGGCCAAGAATACAAATGAAAAAACCAGGAGAGACCGGGTACGAAATGAACGCATCGGAGAGGAATTGCAACAAGAACCAATAGTCAAAAGAATAGAAGAACAGCAGTCGAGGTGGTATGGACACGTCCAAAGTATGGAGGAAGGAAGGAAGACAAGGCTGTTTGCAGAAGCTAAACCCCAGGGAAGTCGCCCGAAAGGGAGGCCAGGAATAATGTGGAAAGAAGTTATCAACGAAATAGTCGAAAAAAGGGGAAAGTCGATTGCACAAATAAAACTTCTTGCAGCTGACCGGGACCAATATAAGAAATGGATCAGAGGCAACCCCTCCTCGCTGCTTAGGCGGCAATAAGGAGGTAGTGAAAGAAGAAGAAGAAGAATTCAAATGAAGAAAAAAGAAAATTTGGGTTCGGATATTTGACATTTTGGATAACTGACTCTCGGATAAAATAGACGTTCTGCTGTAGAATCATGTTTTGATTTGTATACAAATTTCGTTCTTTTCTTTCCTCTATAAGAAGTCTTGAGTTGCAGGGACTTTTCACTTGCTCCATTACAGGTAGTTATATGCGGTTCTCTCAAAAGTAATATTTTGAACAAATTTTCAGTAGGTACTAGCATTCCTGTTGATCGCTGCAGTTGAGAAGCATCGTTAAATGCGCATGGAGTCGGAGCTCAGCAATGCATCCGTCGAGAGTCGAGGGTTGCACGCTCGCTGCACACAAGCCACAATGTAATGTATTTCTATCCCCCGGCGAGACATTGTTGCGTGTTTATTATGTCGCGACAACGTGCAGTTTATGGGTTTCGGTGCCTGGTCGGGGTCATGATAACCCCATCTCGGGGCCCCACAGTGGGACCGAACTGAGATAATTACCTCCCTGACAGTTCAAATGCTTGTACCCGTCCCTCTGCGTCCTCTGTGCCATTAAACCTTTCAACCTGTGATGTTAGGTGTCCCACATAAGTAACTGGGCACAACCGCAGCTCATGCGCATTTGAAACCACCTATTTTGATAATAATTGTGGTTGCAAATTCATATTATTAAACGAAGTGTAGCAAAGCCACAATATCCAAAACTTGAACATTGTTAACTTATTGTAAGCAGAATTTTCGATCTGCGGTATCTTTGGTTTATGACTTACTCCGAGTTCTGCAAAGGAGTTTCGGTAGCTCAGAGCTTACACGCCAGTCTGTTACTTGTATATTATTTTTCAACCAGTAATATGGATAGGACTGAAGGGGCACAATTTCCTTATCCATTATATTGCTAATATATTACACTCATTTAGGGCTAAAGTTAGGTAATATCGAATAAATATTGGGTTAATGCAAAAGTTCGTAAAGTTTTTTCGCTGTAACAACAATTTTTGTTTGAAATGAATAGGAAGCAGAAATTAACTCTTCTCGGGTTCTCAGCCAGGTGAGTTGGAGATTTGCTTCCAAGCTTTCGACGGCTAGCTCTGCCATCTTCTTCAGAAGCAAATCTCCAACTCACCTGGCTGAGAACACGAGAAGAGTTATTCTACATCAAACGCCGGAAAAGCCTCAAGTCATGCAAAGCAGAAATTATTCAGTAATATATTCTCCTTCATTAAATTAAAATGATTCTCTGCCAACGCTGGGGTAGTTATCGATTACTAGTCTCAAGAAATCTTCTGGTTTGGACTTGAAGTCGTCAAACCAAGTTTGTAAAGCATCTCCATTATCAAAGGAATTCCCTTGGATATTATTGGATAGAAAACGCAAAAAGTTGGAAATCTGAGGGCGCAAGAACGGGGGAATATGGGAATTGTGGAATCACCTCCAAACCAAGCTCCTGGACAATTGCTTTCGTCATGTTAGCGGAGTGCTGGCGTGCATTATCGTGTTGCAACACAACTTGATGCAGTCTTCCGGTCGTTTTTATTCAGTTGCGGCCGCAAGGCGTCTTAGTTGTTGGCAAGAAATATCAGCAGTTATGGTTACATTCCTAGGAAGGAATTTGTAACACGGCGCACTTTTTATTTCACCAGACGCCTAACATCTTTTGTGGATGAACAGTAACTTTTGTATGGGATGTTGTAGGTCTTTTGTAGGAGCCCTGCATATCCTCCTTATTCCACTATGCTTCCATTATAACCCGATCTTGGATTAAGTCGTACCCATGTTATTTTCCGACCTGGGAGCAAGTTTCGTAGAATAGAGTACGAATGCTCCGACTTGTAACTGAAGATGGCTCGGAAATGCCCCATTTTCTTAGGAACTATAAATAATAGAAGGATGGAATCTTAAACATATGTTGACAACAATGCACTAATGAAGTAAATGCACATTAAGTGGTATATGTCTATTAGCTTGATGAGAAAAACGTATGAGGAGGTCCGTCCCAAACCATATTAGGTTCACTGATGTAATTTTTTAGGAGAGAAGAAAAACTGTTTATGTGCCAACTAAGGGAGATAAATTAAAATGCTAAAATTATTCATTACTGGTAGAACTTATATTATTAGAATAAATTATATTTGAAATCACTTTACATCAGACTATCCTGAAATTCAGAAAATATCGTGGACATAATACGATTTGACGTGAACATAAAAAGAAAAAATAATTTTTTCTTCAGTATTTGTAAAAATTCAAGCAAAGTAATTGTGTAACTAATAGGTAACACTCCTTGATTTATTCCTGTGTAATATTGAATTACAAAGGTAATCTTCATTAATGCTAACGATCTTGATCAGCTTTCTTTTTTGTTGAAAAAAAAACCCTTTCCTTGACTTTGCTTACTGTAACCTGTGTCACGAGCCGGAATTGCACAACAATAGCACCGACCTTCCCTGTGTTGGCATGGTGGTTCGAAAAGTGTTAAATCTGGATCCTTATTAATGTTTCTGCAAATTGAAACTAGAATACTCTCTTGTACATTACATGATTATAGTAGAAAACAGTTTTTTAATGAACATAAGACAGTATCCTAACACCTGTTAATTAAAAAATATAGTGAATATATTATAACGAAGTTTACTTTGTTGCTGTGGTGCTGTTTTCTTCTTCACTATTTTCCTGCTTTCTCTGCTATTCTCACCTATAGGCACTTCTCCTTCCATTTTCACGGACATCACATGCACAACTGGACTGCAGCGACTCTGAACTGATACAAAGTTCGACAGTAAGACATTCGTCCAAATATTTTCCCCAGCCATTAGCTTTTCGTCGTTGCTTTACTGTCTCCATATTATAAAACTATCGTGGATCACTCTCATCTGTATTTAGTCTGGGGCAGGTTGTGTCGAATATTTCGATTCCCCGCGCCATTTTTTTCAAACACTTCGCCATTATCTTTCTATTACAAATATTATCGTAGATTCAACCACAGAAATGGATAGTTACAGCAGAGTGCAGGTTTCTCAGAGTTTTTGGATTTCCACTGTTGCTCCACACATTATCTTTTTTCGATGAAGTAGACATTTCACAGAAACTTTCTAAATACACCAAACCAATGGGAATAACTAACAACATTATGAAACCTTCCCTAGTACAAAGGCATACTAGAATTCTCCTATACAAGACCTTGGCGAGACCTGTACTTTGTTACGGCAGTGAGGCATGGACATTGAGGAAGAAAGACGAAAGCAGAATAACGGCTAATGAAATGAAATTTACGAAATATAAAGCGGGATATACGAAATGGGATCACAAACGCAATGAAGATGTAATGGAAGAATTACAACTAGAACCTGTAACTAATCACGTAAAACATTATCGGAACAACTGGATAAATCATTTGCATCGCATGCGTAGAGATAGAATCCCAAAAGTCATGCTCCACTATCGTCCAAACGGGAAGAGATCTCTCGGTCGTCCAAAAAAGCGCTTGATTGAAAATTCAACTGTGAGATCGTAACAGGCCATATGGCCTAATACTTGAAGAGAAGAAGAAGAAGAAGAAGAAGAAGAACAAGAACAAGAACAAGAACAAGAACAAGAAGAAGAATAAGAAGAAGAAGACTGTTGCTCCATGACAGGTAATAGTTGCCCCAATAGAAGACTGTGTGTAAACTTAAAGATTGCATGTGTAGGGATGTACGAAGCATGGCGGGAAGACCACGGTAGGAAGCAAGTAGAAGCTTCTCCGCACTATCACAAAGTCTTGATTGGACGCAGTGACGCATAAAGACCTTGGATACCGCTTCTTGGCTTCTGATAATGTAAAGGAGATTAAACTTGTCAACTTATGCAAATGTGTTCTTGTCTCTGAATTGTTTAATCCCTGTGAATAGGAAGCATAAGGAGCGAAATCAATAGACCTTTGAGTCGGTCGTGATAACAATGGTGGTAATATAATATAATATAGTCGGCCTGGGTAGCGCAGTTAGCATAGCGCTGGTCTTCTGTGCTCGAGGTTACAGGTTCGATCCCGGCCCAGGTCGATGGAATTTAAGTGTGCTTAAATGCAACAGGCTAATGTCAGTAAAAGAGCTCCTACGGGATAAACTTCCGTCACACCGGTGACGCTGATATAACCTCGGCAGTTGCGAGCGTCGTTAAATAAACCATAATTTAATTTAAATTTAATATGGTATAATATAAGTAACTTATATACAGCGTGATTCACGAGGATTTATCGCCACTTACGGAGCTTATTTCCGAAGACATTCTGAGCAAAAAATGTCATATAATATGTATCCTAATCTCAATATTTTCAGAGTTACACTAATTTGAAATTGTTAGTAAAATACCATTTCTCTTTACTTTTAAGGGTAAAAGAATATTGCCACCGGCGTGGCTCAGTCGGTTAAGGCGCTTGCCTACCGGTCTGAAGTTGCGCTCGGGCGCGAGTTCGATCCCCGTCTGGGCTGATTACTTGGTTGGGTTTTTACCGAGGTTTTCCCCAATCGTAAGGCGAATACCAGGTAATCTATGGCGAATCCTCGGCCTCATCTCGCCAAATACCATCTCGCTATCACCAATCTCATCGACGCTAAATAACCTCGTAGTTGATAAAGCGTCGTTAAATAACCAAGTAAAAAATATATATATATATATATATATATATATTAAAAATAGAGAATGAACTATTCAGAAGTAGCATTTTTTTAATTGGGTAATGTTCTAATGAAGCTAAAAATATGTTTTTAATTGTTTTGTATAGATTTTGTTTCTCAATATTTAACTAAAAATAACATTATTCTTACGAACTTGTCATAAAGATTGTTACAAATCATATGACTTTAGGAACTTGATTCTTTACAGTTTAATTATGTATCCTCATGTACAGTCTTGAAGAATTTACAAGAGTGGCGTGATTTGTAACAATTGTGTGATAAATGCGTAAGAAAAATGTAATCTTGTAGTTAAAAAAAAAAAAAATCTGTGCGAAGTAGCTATGGAATTTATAACACATTTTTAGCTTCATAACAATAGCTAATTAAGGAAATGATACTCCTGAAAAATTAAAATTATGGTTTATTAACGACGCTAGCAACTGCCAAGGTTATATCAGCGTCGCCGGTGTGACGGAATGTTGTCCCGCAGGAGTTCTTTTACATGGCAGTAAATCTACTGACATGAGCCTGTCGCATTTAAGCACATTTAAATGCCATCGACCTGGGTCGGGATCGAACCCGCAACCTCGAGCATAGAAGGGCAGCGCTATACCGACTACGTTATCGAGGCCGACGATAATCCTGAATAGTTAATTCTTTTCCTGTAATATTTTTTACCCTTAAAATTAAAGAATAACGGTATTTTACAAACATCTTCAAATTAATGTAACACTGAAAATATTGAGATTTGGATACATGTTTTTATGACATTTTTTGTTCAGAATGTTTTCGAAAATAAGCTCCGTAAGTGACGATAAATCCTCGTGAATCACTTTGTATGATGATGATGATGATGATGATTATTATGGTAATAATAATAATAATAATAATAATAATAATAATAATAATAATAATAAGATATTCTTACTATACGCTAACCACATAGAACACAGTTCCTGTAAAAGTAAATCCAGTAGCTGCCTTAGTATAGGCCTAGTTCCCACAACACTGGCCTAAGATATCTGCTGATGCGGGTTAGACTTCTGACAATGGCGAAGTTGTATTTGAATTAATGAAGTCAAGATTCCTGAGGGCTTTTCTTGGGGTCCTCTTCATCATTCCAGCGTCACTCTACAGTACAATATTCGTTATTATAATTTACGCAAAACTGTGCGACATAATGTAGTGTTGTGACTGGCGTATAGATGACAGTCTGAGTAGCCGGCCTGGATGGCTCAAACGGTAGGGGCACGGCATGTCTCTATCGCTTGGTCTGAAGGGTTGTGGGTTCGAGTCCCGTCTCGGGCATGGGTGTTGAGTTTGTATTAGTATACGTAAAACAAAGGGAAAAAACGAAAACAGAAAACAGAGAGAACTTTGGTAAACGGCCTCTGGCCGGTCTAAATTTTAATAAGAAAAAAAAGTAGGCGTAATGGAGGGAATGGAAGTGGGACTCTAACAAAACTTTACAATGTGCAGACTAAATCGACAGACGGCACCACACGATATTTACAAAAGCGTAGTCGTACGTACTTAAAAAATCATTCCCAATGTAGGAACCGTAAGACACAATTAGCCTCCGCCATTGAGGGAAATGATAATTGTGTTAAAGAACGAGGGCTAGGCTGCTTGATAAAATTTAGAAATGTTACTTCCCTAACATTGTCCATTTCACCGTACCTTCCACTATTCTTGATCATATTTCATATGATGAAAAGATAAAGAACAGTGTCGTACGAGTTTCGCTCGTAATAGATGATGGTGGCAAATTATATTATACGGTATACGATCATTCAAAAGTTATGAAAGATTTGAGAGTCCTCTTAGATAAGAAGTAGGCCAGATTTATAGTGAAATAATAATATCGTTTTGTTTATAAAAGAGCGGGATTAATTTGGTAAAATAATGACTACTAGGTTATTAAGTGTCGGTGAGATTGGTGATAACGAAATGATATTTGGCGAAATGAGACATAGGATTCCCTACAGATTACCTTACATTCGTCTCACTGTTGGGGAAAATCTCTGAAAAACTCAACTAGATAATCGACCCAAGCGGAAGTCGAACCCGCGCTCGAGCGCAACTCTGGATCGGACACCGGTGGCTTATTTATTTCTTAAATAGTTGTAATTTTGTAATGACTTCAGTATTTTCATTGGATACGTATATTCCAACTCACTGATTGGGAATGTTTAATTAGCAAAAAATATTAGATATTCTTAAAAAAGACGTATTTAGGTGACGAAGTTACCTATTGCTTAAGTAAAAACTTTGAAATAAACCTGTCTAATTTACCTGATCACGGGGTAACATTGGCAAGTTAAAAAATTAAAGAAAAGTAGTTACTAAAAGAAAGAAATGAAACAGAAATAATTAATGAGGAAATCAAAGGAAGTTTGAATGTCATATGTTAATTGCATTATAATAGGAATTCTTGTGTGTGGATTTGGGAAACTTGAAAAAAACATGAAAAAACCTGCTAATGTTTCCTCATTTTACGGTATATGATCAGATAATCTCTGGCTTATTAACAACCATATTTTGGTAGGAAAGAAGAGTCTTAATGACAAGAATATTCACCAGAGGCTATTAGGAGAATAATGACAAAATTCAGCTTTTTTCACATTTAAAATGAATGGTTGAGTTCAAGTTTTCTTAATTACTGGACATTACTGAAGTTTCTTCTTTAGATTCCGCTTTTGTACTTTAAATCAGACTAAGGTTAATATTTCTATAAACGGTTGTTTTGTTGAAGAAATTAAAACAGAACACATTGTACCTTTGTCAGTGCTTCTAAATTTCTCCAAAGCAGAAATTGGGCTTTTATATTCTCGAGAGACTCTTCATATTCGCACGAAGCGGCTGCTGCCTGGCTCTATGTAATAGGGCGGGATTTGAAGAGAATTTTCCTGTCAAGAGTCGGTGTAATTCCCTTCCCTTATTAGCGTCCTTCCCGCACAGACCAAACAACCAACAACCACATGCAAGCAGTCATGACCCCGAGGATTTGAAGGGTGTTAGAAAAAAGTAATGCTCCATGAGAATTTAACATGGAGACATGAGGATTTCAAACAAGTCTTAACCCCAGAAGAACTACAAATTAAAAACTACATCCTTTTACCGTAACTTCTGACTTTCCCCTTTAATTAGAGGGCTGAATGTAATGTCTTGAAATTAATGAATTGAGTAATGTTTAAAGGAGATATTTTATTTATTAATCCTTTGAAAATACTGAAAATATGATTGTGTGGGATGACGTGACGATATTACATTTCTGACAGAGCAATAAGAGATAAACTTTAAAAAATGCATTTAGATGTTATATAGAAGAAAGTGAAACCCGGACTTGACAACATTTGACGCTGACTATCATGAACATTAACATTAAGACTGGAATTAAATCAGATGTCATATGACACAAATAAATTAACAGGATGATGATAATGATGATGATAATGGAGATGGTGATAAATCGGGAGAAATTTCCCGGTTTCGATTCCGGGTCAGGACGAGTTGCCTGGGTGAAGTTTTTGGGGATTTTTTCCCTCACTCCTATGGATGAATATCAGGTAACTTTATCAGGCGATTGGAACCCCACTCATCTTCGCCACTTCCTTTTCTCTCCTATCATCCTTTCCTCATCATCCCGTTTCTGGTTTTTCAGATCGCTCTACCGGCGGCCTTCCGAAGCTGCTGGCTCTCTCGACCGGCCTCCGTGGAATGTAGTTAAGCGACATTGGATGGTTTCTGAAATTGCACCCGAGGCGGACCTACTCGGGGGAAGAGTTTCGCCTCGGACCGACAGGGGGGCCTTGAGGGAATTTGCCGAAGCAGGAATGGTATATTGATTCTGTCGGCTGTAGGAACTGGTCGTAAAGGAAAGCATGTGGTTAGGGCGGTGCGCGTAGGGGATCTGTGGCATGCAACTCATTCCATATCGAGGGTTAGCGCAATAGATCTCAATAGGTCCCAGTGCTGGGCCGCCCTGCCCCCTCAGTTAAATTCAATTCCATTCGGGAGAAATTTTGCACTTTCGAAAATACTAAAAATTACATTTCTGTGAAAATGTTGACTTAAGTTATACGCCAGTCATTGCCAACTTGCCACACTGTGACATCGAAACGCGTTTCCCCTCTCGGAGCAGAGTAGGTAGAGCACGTGAGCGAGGGTAATGTTGTGCCTCCGCTATTTAAACATCTCTCTATTCCTTCCACTTCCTCTACTTTGCTCTTTTACCTATGCTTCCCCTCTCAAAGAGCTCGAGAGCAGAGATGTGTGAAGTCACAGAAATGCTAATATAGGCCATTTTCAAGTAAATAGGGTTGTATACAACTTATTTCATCTTAATATCTCTAACGTTTGAATACTACTTACGGGCTTTATCTTTAGGATCTTCTGATGGTCACTTACCCTTTTGGGTCCGTCATGGCTGGAGAGTTGATTTAACTGTGCATAAGAGATACAACAGAATAATAAAATGTTACCTTGTTCTCAAGCACTAAGTACCCTGCTGTGAGTATTATGGGCAATTAATAAACGTTGCAGATATTATTTACAAATACAAGTTAAAAGAAAACAAAAATAGTTCCTCTAAATGCAATCACCTTGGAAATTTAAACACTTCAAATTTTATTTATTTATATACTTATTTATTTATTTATTTATTTATTTATTTATTTATTTATTTATTTATTTATTTATTTATTTATTTATTTATATATTCGCTTTATTTATTTATTTATTTTATTGCTAGTAAGTTGAAATGAATACAAGTTAATACAATGTAAGATAAACTAACCCACTCCTGAATGAGTAAGACTCGTGCTCAGGAGGGGATTCCAATAAAATTAAATTGAGAGTGAATACAGATTAAAAAGTGTTTAATATGATTAAACCCAATCTATAAATCCAATACATTTTTTAATATTTTTTTATTAATTTGGAGAGGATTCGTAGTAAAAATAATATTGGAATAAAATTTGTTTAAAAATCTGTGACCTTGACTCATGGTATGATAAAATGTTGCATTGGTTTTACATTTAGGTTCAGACAAACGCAGAGAATTCATATTTTTAGTTCTATATTTATGTGTATATCTTTCAAAGTTATTAAGATTTCTGGGAAAATATTTTAACGAAATAAAATGATCAATTTGTTTAATGTTGAAAACTTTGAAATGTTAAAACAACAATTCAGTTGGGTAACCTTTCTGCTTTTTAAACAAATTTGTACTACATTTTTTCTGTAGTAAAATTAACGGATATAGGCTAGGTTGGATTTATAAGTTCCATCCCAACCTATAATACCATAAATAAATGTAGATTGAAATAATGCTAAATAAATTATACGTAAACAGTTAATTGATGAAATATTTCTTAGAACAACAAAGTAATATAATGTTTTACGTAATTTATTACTAATATAATAAATATGATTATTCCATTTTAAATTATTATCAATGACATTGACTGTTGTTCTGTCACCGCAATGCGACAATGTAGAAAAATATATATTTCAATCATTCTTAGTGGTTATGGAGATTATCTTACTGACTATTTGATCAGACGTTCGCGCGTTCAAACCGGCAGATAACGATAGATTTTGAAGGGCGATAGCAAGGAATTCTCCTGGAGAGAAGTAAAGCCGGGAGACCGTTATCCCCAATGGAAGGCTTCAAGGAAAATTCATAGGCCCTATCTCGACCCCATTGGACTTCAACCTGAATAACGTATTCAATTGACAGCGTTGTTAAATAAAATTTACTATCACTGTATTTTACATTAACGAGAAAGTTAAGTAACAAATGTAATAATTATGTGAATTAGAGAAAATTCATAAACCGAGTTTCGAGTCCAGAACTGGACATTTTTTTCCATTTCATTATGTTAGCCAAATATTATACAACACAAAATAAGAATAATAAGTCCAAGAGGAGGAACGCCCCTTCCTCGGTTTGTGCGTGGTCACATTACGGCAATATGGCTGGCTGAAAGTCGGAGGTAGAAATACATTGCTCAACTTGCGCGTCATGGTACAGCTTCGCTTGGCCCCGTTCCAAGACTGCGAGTGAAGCTGTTTTTATTATTTTTATTCCTAAATATGAAAGTTTATGAGCATTCTTGTTTGTTTCTACATATAAACAACACTTATGAGATTATGAACTTGTGGCTCTTTCCCTTTCCATGATATTTTACATCATATTATTCTCATATGAATAATTGCAAGCCTTTGTACACCCCAAACTTCATTGTCAGAATACATTATAATCACAAAAATTAATTAAAACTAAGTCACATATTTGGGAATCAGATTGTCATCATGTGTATGAAGGGATATTCACTCGTTCCGGCCGTTGAAGTTTTCACCCTTGTTACCCTAAGTATGGGTTTCCATTTTCATTAGAAAATTTCTTCCTTCTTGTAGTAGACTCCAATACTGTAAATTGTATTGTTATATTAGAAAATCCCTCCATTATGATAATGAATCCCTATCTGAATCTCTAATTTATGTTTTGAATATCGCTTTCATACAAGGTGACAAATAAAGTCTGTAAGTTCATACATTCGCATATTTTTTTCTCTTGAGTTATAATTATATGCTTCTATACTACGGTATCTATATGTATATATCCATTTTTGAGTTTTGAACACGGTTTTATGTTGCATATAGCCTAACTGTGTATTTTTTTTCATTTTTTAAATAAATCATATATTTGTTGTTTAGTCAACTTTTCGAAGACAGGTCTGAACCTCACAGGTGATACCAATAAGGCACCAGTTATGAGGCAACTAGGCCAGGAGATAATGGGGTAGGATGGCCATTTCCTTTTGTCCTCCATTGCGTACAACGCCAACTAGCTATATATTACACTAATCAGACATCAGTTGAATACAAACAGTATTGTTCTTCCTCTGAAAAATATCGTCAAATGAGATGTACTACCTGATAATAGATGTATATATCAGCCACAATCTCAATCAAAGGATTAAATAAATCATATAATGCAATACTAATGCCAGTAAGGACTATTTATAAGGTTTACAAGTTTTGACATACAACTCGTCTTTCTCTTAACTACGTAAGGGTGGGATAAATTGAGAATTCATTGCCACATTTAAAATATACATATGTTATACATATATGTATATTTCATTTAGCTATTATAATATAGCATAATATATATTGCGAAAATATACTGCAATTACTATTCTTTTATACAACGAGATGTTTGTGAAGTTACTGAAGTTGAGGAAATATATTTTTTTTTCTCCTTCATAAAGTGAGTCGCATGTAAAGTTACTCTTTCATCACATCAAATAATATAACTTTGTTTATTACTGCTTTAGGTTCAAAATTGGTAGCATTGAAGTGCCAGCCACTTTGATCTTTGGTACACTGGCGTTCAAAGATATCTAACGGCTACTAATCGATAGTGATCGATAATTTGTTTGTGTAAGTGTGGCTTCTTTAGTTATTACTTCTATCAATAGTTGCCAAAGATCAGTGTCGCCAATAGCACATAAATAAGCTTATACCCACAAAATATAATTCAAAATTTCATCCTCTTCTAAAGATTATAAAAAGAAACTGTTGATACCGTATATTATGATAAAAATGTGTACCTAATCTACATCGTCATTTTTCCCAGCACATTTTTACCCGTCTCAATAATAGTGTCCACTGAGAAGTAACGGAACTATTTCAAAGTTAGTCAGTTTCTTATATCTTTGGTTCTGATTTATCCCATGGTTAGAAAGTTCGCTTACACGATCACAAAACTGGAGGTGTGAACGCCAGGGTGCCTCAACTTAATTACATTGTTTTTTATTTTAATTTTTTCATTTTATTGGGTTATTTTACTACGCTGTATCAACATCTAGGTTATTTAGCGTCTGAATGATATTAAGGTGATAATGCCGGTGAAATGAGTACGGGGTCTAGCACCGAAAGTTACCCAGCATTTGCTCATATTGGGTTGAGAGAAAACCCCGGAAAAAACCTCAACCAGGTAACTTGCCCCGACCGGGATTCGAACCCGGGCCACCTGGTTTCGCAGCCAGACGCGCTGACCGTTACTCCACAGGTGTGGACTAATTACATTGTTTGACCACAGTCTAGTATATACAGTCACGAAGCTCAGTACGTAGTAAATATGCATGGATAGATAGTTGCTAACCATTAGGATCGCTAATATCGCAGCATTACAGACAATGCGAAATAGTACCGGCACAGTCTATTGTTTCTGGCACCCTCACAACTCAAGCTTCGTGACTGTATATCGTCGATGTTTCTGCAATAACTCCTATGTGACATATTTATCGATTTTCAGATTTTTGCTCTAGTAAATAACTTAAATAGTGATACAGCAAATAATAAAATCTCCTATATGTAATTATATTTCTTCGTTTCGAAAGTGTCTTCTATGTACGGTTGCCATAAGATGAATAAATGTGTTTTTTCTTCCTACTGAAAAATTTTATATTTTGCACATAGGAGTTGCAGGAACAACGACGATATATACTAGACTGTGGTTTAACTATATCTCGTTCCATATCTCTGGAATCGAAAATTGGTAGGCATGACTATAGAAACATTTCTTAGGAGCATATCGAAGTTAATTTTTTTCATCGAATTCTTCATTCTTTTTAAGTCTCTTATAATGAAGTGAGCTACAAAATAAATTATACAATATCTATGGAGAATTTTCTCGAAGAAAGTCACAATATTGTATCGTAAAGAGTTCAATTTGCTCTTGCTGTCTCAATTTTACGAGTAAGCTAGAAAACAATCTTCATAACATGCGAGAAACTAACATCTCTTGCTGACATATCCATCTACTCAGATCGCGAGTGGCGACATCTTTGAGCACTAAAACTGTACTAACATTTCCTTCACAATAGACCTCTAGAACCAGATAATAGAGATGTAGTAAAGGACGTAACGTAGCAACAACACTTTATATTCGACGTAACAGAAGAAAGACGTAATCAAGAATGGGAGTATTTTAACGTCGGTTTTCTTGGAATTACCTCGGCAGAAAGACAAGTGAAAGTGTGGACCGCGTCCCCATTAACACAGGCAGACGTTAGGTGAACCATTTACATAAACGGATATATAAAAAGTGATGGCAAGACCAGATGCGCTCCCATAATCAGAGCTGTAGCTTGCCTCGTACGATGGATATTTTCTCTGAATACTGCTGCTGTGTTTTTACTGTCGGCCCGCGCATCACCGTAAAATGTTATGGCTTATAAGGATCGGGGCGCGGTGAGAGCACACACTACCTCCCTCGAGGACTCGTACCCCGCGACGTGCAACGAAGAGTAACGTCTTAATTAATGGCCTCAAATAATATAGTAATTATAAAGAATGCGCACTTTACATATTTTCAGTTTAGCAGGAAAACGATTTTGAATCTCCCTTTTCCATATCAAAACTCAGCAAGAACGTAATTTAATTTACTGCTATGTGCCTGCAAGGAGGTGTGACTTTCGATGTTCTGTGTTAATATAAACGTTCGTATTTATTATTATTATTATTATTATTATTATTATTATTATTATTATTATTATTATTATTATTATTATTATTATTATAGAAATTAAGACATTACGAAAGGGTTACGATTAAATATACCGCCTTGTTTCTGTGGACAGCGCATACGCATCCCATCTAAACGATCTGCGATTCGAATAATTTCGAAGGAAAAATTGTTCCGGGGCCGGGTATCTAACCCGGGACCTTTGGTTAAACGTACCAACGCTCTACCAACTGAGCTACCCGGGAACTCTACCCGACACTGATCCAACTTTTCCCTCTATATCCACAGACCTCAAAGTGGGCTGACAACCGTCAAGCAACGAACATTGAGTGCACACTAACTCTGTGTGACTTAAATTGTGGTTTTCTGTTAACGAACAGTGACGTGTATTATGCAAATCAAGCTTTCAGGTATAACTCCCTGTTCCCTGTTCGTTAACAGAAAACCACAATTTAAGTCACACAGAGTTAGTGTGCACTCAATGTTGGTTGCTTGACGGTTGTCAGCCAACGTTGAGGTCTGTGGACATAGAGGGAAAAGTTGGATCGGTGTCGGGTGGAGTTACCGGGTAGCTCAGTTGATAGAGCGTTGGTACGTTTAACCAAAGGTCCCGGGTTCGATACCCGGCCAAGAACAATTTTTCCTTCGAAATTATTCAAATCAGCTTTACAGGGAGTTATACCTGAAAGCTTGATTTGCGCGATCTGCGGTTCGTTTCCCGGCGTGAACAATGGAAGACATTGATCTCACTTTTACGAAACTCTGAGTTTTTCCTTTGTCATGTACCGTCTTATGTTGTTTCATCAGCAGTTCAGGTATTCCACCCAAATGTTTGCCTGTATATTGTTGCTCAAAATAATATAATTAATATTAGAGGAGAAAAATTCACTCTGGCGCCGGGGATCAAACCCGGGTCCTTGGTTCTACGTACCAAGCGCTCTAATCATTGAGCTACGCCGAAGTTCAATCCACAGCACCGGATCGAATCCCTCTCCTCCAGTGTTTTTCCCTTTGTGGCCTGACTCCAAGTTCGACATGTTGATATTTTTATATAAAAAAATAATATGAAAAACACTGAAGGAGAGGGATTCGATTCGGTGCTGTAGATTGAACTTGGACGTAGCCCAATGGTTAGAGCGCTTGGTACGTAGAACCAAGAACCCGGGTTCGATCCCGGCGCGGGAGCAAATTTTTCTCCTGTAATATTCATTGTTGCCATAACAAACGAATTCTGTAGGACCAAAAAATTAATATTTACGTAAAATAATATAAGTTATATAAGCCTGTCCTCCCTTAAACGCAATTGGTTGTAAATCGATACGAAACGAGGATGTAAGATACAATAAAGAAAGACGAAAAAGAAAGAAAATAATTAAATATAAATAATAATAAAATACAATACGAAACAAACTGGATAAACCCTCTGACAAGTGATATAAGTGATTTTCAAGGGAATAGAAAGTTTTATACCATATTGGTGGAAAGTTCATAGTTTTCTTAGAAAAAAAAAGTTTTATCCCAAATGTTTAACACCCTCTTATTCGGTAATTATTGGAAGTAGGTTCGTAATGTTTGTCCATATCGATTTAAAATGTAATAAAGAATAATTCATTCCTCTGGCGTATTTCCATAGCGTGGACAATTTTCGTGTAAATTTGATTTTAAAAACCATTAATTTTAAGCCACTGAACGATGGGAACAGATTAGAGAGGGATGTCAAGGTCACTCGCCAGTACGAGAGAGTTGTGACTCGCGTGGCAATTGTAGCAGCTGTTTTCCGTAAAAATAATATACTACGAACTACAACCTTGGGATACTTACATATGTTACAACGTTCCTAAGTTAAATGTTGAATTTTTGATACTATAGGTAAAATCCGGAATTCTGTGTGCAATATGTTCGTATTGAAATAGATTCATACAAACGGTTTACTCCGAAACTGTAATATTAAACATGCTTATTCAAAAATATTTAATTAGTTAATTACATAATATATGATCCCCCCAACATAATGAATAGTAGAGTCTAAATTATTGCTATTTTTAATATTCTGAAGTATGGCTATGGCAAATGCTATCTATGGCTCACTTAGACATGCCTGACCTAGGGAAACAGACCTGAGTTCGTTGTTCTCTTACATCTATATTACGGAAAGAAGGAAGAGCGATGTGTTAATGGCGATGTTGCCAGACTGCTGAAACTTCCAACTTGATTTTATAATTAACCGTGCATTTAGGCCTAATTACAAAACGTAATATAGGTCTTCTGTTCATTTACGTGTACCTTATCGTCCCTTTCAAGCTAAAGGGTTATATAATATAATATAATATAATATAATATAATATAATATAATATAATATAATATAATATATGACATGACATGATACATTACGATATATGATATGATATGATATGATATGATATGATATGATATGATATGATATGATATGATATGATATGATATGATATATGGTATGATATGATATGATATATGATATGATATGATATGATATATGATATGATATGATATGATATGATATGATAGGATAGGATACGATACGATACAATATATGATATGATATATGATATGATATGATATGATATGATATTTTATGATATGATATGATATGATATGATATGATATGATATGATATGATATGATATGATATGATACGATACAATATATGATATGATATGATATGATATGATATGATATGATATGATATGATATGATATGATATGATATGATATGATAATATATGATATGATATGATATGATATGATATGATATGATATGATATGATATGATATGATATGATATGATATGATATGATATGATATGATGTGATGTGATATAATTATTCGTGTTAGCCTACATCCCCTGTTGTAGAACTTATTTTAGTATTTAGTATTTATTTATTTAAACTGGTAGAGATAAGGCCATCAGGCCTTCTCTGCCCCTCTACCAGGGGATTACAACTATAATATGAAGAATAAACTTACAATTAATAGTGCCTGTAGAGTAGGGAAGGGGATTATTCTATGGACAACACACACTACATACCGACACATATGTGGGCCTCCCTTAGTTTCAGCCCATCAGAGCGTAGGGACCTTCACAGAGACATACGCAAGACAGCACATGGACGAAGGATATGCATCCATGCTCGAGACGAGTTTCGAACCCACGCTTCTTCGGACCGCGCCACACAAGGGGAACGCGTCTTGGACCGCGTTGCCAACCGGCGCAGCATTGATAAATCATATATATATATATATATATATATATATATATATATATAATAGATATAAATGAGTTACTAGATTAATATATCAAGGAATGGAAGAATAGACGGTTGAGCAGTAGAAGTTGGAACCCACTGTTTATATACTTGGTTTTAAGAAACTGCAATGAAGACACTGTTCCAAGTTTTAAAAAAATTAGGACGAAATCCATACAAGTATCGTTGTAAAAAAATTGTGGTTTATTTAACGACGCTCGCAACTACAGAGGTCATATTAGCGTCGCCGGTGTGCCGGAATTTTGTCCCGCAGGAGTTCTTTTACATGCCAGTAATCTACTGACATGAGCCTGTCGCATTTAAACGCTCTTAAGTGCCATCGACCTGGGCGGGATCGAACCCGTAACCTCGAGCACAGAAGGCCAGCGCTATACCGACTACGTTACCCAGGTCGACAGTATCGTTGTTATTACGAATGTCTTTGTATTTGGAATTGAAAGAGCGTTTCGGTAAATCTTCCGCAGTGCCCACTTTAGTTAGTCTCCTACATTTCGCTATATCTCGATCAGCGACCACAGGACGTTGGCCGGGGTCCTGCCGACGTTACGAAACACCAATGCCCCAGTGTAAACTACAAACATAGGGTCAATAGAATGCAAAATTAATAACGGGCTGCATGATCTGTTTTGTTTGGCCATGGCTGATCCCTTCATGTGTTATAGTGATGGAAAACAAACAAAAGTAGAGCAGTCTGTGTCCCGCTTTAGGCTTCTATAAGCACACTTGATGGATCCGTTATAACAAATTACCTGGTTGCGTTAATTTATCACGAACCTCAAACATGTAAGTAACAAGTTTTAAAAGCGGTGAACATTTATGATATACAGGTACATCCAGTTTTATTACCGAAAATCACTGGAGAGAAATATATAGCTCATTTTTAAAAAGGTTTGAAAAAACATTTTTTTTTAATTTGCTACTAAAAATATTTTAAAATGAAGTACAAAATATCGTACCTTTTAATAAAATTCACAGATATTAGAAGTTCAGATCTACTCTTGCTTTCGTTGGACATGTGTAATACATTTTACGATGTTTACAACTACTTACTCCTATATACATCTTGATTACACAACTTTTAACACTATATCACTTCGGAAAACATATTGTGTGTCTTTCTCGTATTAAATTTTACATTACCCCGTTAACATGTTTCAGCCTGTTATCGGTTATCTTCAGAACTGGTTGTTGCTGGTCTTGGCGCCTTTTGTTTGTGTTCCTGTGGGGGTGTGTTTGTGTAGCGTAATGTGGTGTCAAAGAGTGTTTGTTCTGAAATTGAGTTGTGTATTGAGAATTTCATTTGGATGTGTTTTTGTGTGTCTATATATTTCGTATTGTTCTAGTGTGTTTAGTTTCTGGCTTTTGGTTGAATGAATACACAACACATCCAATCACCCAACACAACCCAAACAAGCTGCATTCCGAACGATGGTACACAGACTACTCAACATACCGATGAACCAACATGATTACAAAGAAGAGCTAAACACAATCAAACACATAGCACAAGAAAACGGATACAACCCCAACATAATAGACAACATAATCACAAAAAACATAAGAACACAATATAAACACAAGAACACAAAAAATACATCACACTAACATACGAAAATAAAAACACACACAAGATTGCAACCTCATTCAAGAAATTAAATTACAACATCGCATACAGAACAAATAATACTCTACAAAAGCATCTCAACACACAAACAACACAAACGAACAAATACAACGACACAGGCATATACAAACTCAAATGGAATACTTCTACATAGGACAGGCAGGCAAATCATTTCAAACACGTTACAAAGAACACATTACAGCCATAACAAAACTACAAAACACTTCCACATATGCATAACACATCACAAATGCTAACCACACCTACAGATACATCAACACAAACATGGAAATTCTACACATTCAACAAAAACATGATAACGAGGTAATGTAAAATTTAGCACGAGAAAGACACATAATACGTTTTCCGTACGCACTTCTCTTGTTATATTGCGAACCGTTTATGTTTCACTTTGTGAACTATTATCAGGAAGATACAGATAATATTAAACACCCAAACAAGAAGATAAGTCTGCATTTACTGAAATGCACACAAAAGAAACTAATAATCACAAAAATAAGTATATAAGAAGTCGATCTATGAGCCTACAGTCAACTATTTCAAGCTGAAATATGCCTTAATTCACGTTGAAGTATTCGGCTTGCTCATAGGTGCTCGAGGGACTATACCAACTTTTTTTCGAAGAATTTCGACGGCAGTTTGCTTTGCCAACATCTCTGACGGATGACATTGTGATAATTGTGTTAAAAAAATCCTGCCAAGTCCTAATTAATCACATGGTGCCACATTAATAGGAATTGTAATTTTTCACGCCCTTTTCTTTGTTTCCCTTGTTTAAAATTTAATATCTATCTTTACATATGTATATTAATTTTTTTTTGAGGATATACTGAGTCCGTAAAGGCTACCCTCAATGAGGGGGCAGTTCAATATTATTTTATTATTCATTTATTTATAAATCGTATACATTGTGAAAGGGGTATAACTGCACATTAATTTTAAGAACAGAATCTTTAAGTTGTAAGTAATCAAAAATCAAATGTCATTTTGGTATTAGCATAACGGTTTAGCAGAAAAAAAAATAATTTGTGTCTGAAGTTTGAATCCATTTATGATAAAACTATTGCGTATTTAGATGTATGAATGGCAAGATAACTTATCAACGCGAAAAACAATCTGAAAAAAATATTCCTTTCTCAATTTTCTTTCTCTGTACAAAGTGAAAAGGTCACTGCATTGCGTGGTGTTTCTACTAGAGTTGCCATTGATCCGAACTTTTTAAAGATAAAAATGAGAGAGTTATATGTGAATGATGAAATGTATCGGTACATATTGCTGAAATTATCTAGAGACGTATTAAACAGGGATCGCATTTTATTGCAACAAGACGGGGCTATAGCACATACCTGCCAGGGATACACTGCGGGTCTTGATAAATATTTTACCAGGACTTCTGCCTAGAACGAATTATTGAATCTTGGACCTGTTTGAAACGTCCTTTCATTTGATATATTCTCATAGAAAAAAAATCAGCTGTAAGATCTGTGGCGTCCACACCTGTGGAGTAACGGCTAGCGCGTCTGGCCGTGAAACCAGGCGGCCCGAGTTCGATTCCTAGTCGGGGCAATTTACCTGGTTGAGGTTGTTTCCGGGGTTTTCCCTCAACCTAATATGAGCATACGCTGGGTAACTTTCGGTGCTGGACCCCGGGCTCATTTCACCGGCATTATCACCTTCATCTCATTCAGACGCTAAATAACCTAAGATGTTGGTAAAGCGTCGTAAAATAACCTACCAAAATAAAAAAAAAGATATGTGGCTCGAGGCTGCCTGTTGAAATCACCAAACGAGATAGCAACAAACCGTAAGATACAGAGGGGATTGCTTGAAATGTTCATTTTAAGAAAGTGATGTGCCAATAAGTTGAATTACTCAAGCCATATCTTGTGTTATTTTGATATTTCTAAACCATGCAGTCAAATTAGGACAGCATGCTGAAATTCGTCAAAACCAACTGCCAGCTCCTATATTATCTGTTTAGACCGCTAATGAAAAGCTAAAGATGCAAACCATTTCCAACGAATAAGTTCTTGATGAATTATATGCGAAAGTGGCTGCACAGTCAAATAAAGATATCAATTCAAGAAAGCATAAAGAAACTTCCTAGTCGCTGGTAGATCTGTGTCCATAGACTGACAGAATATTTAAGAAATAGTTCGCAGGGCTGTGAAATTAAATTTTTGTGTTGCGGCACAGAGTTGAACAGGTCTGTAAACCTAATTTTGGTGTGCAGATTTGAAATCAGCTTACCATTTTTTCGTATCACGTAGCAATTTATAATTTTTAAGTACACTTTAAGCGCGAGAAACATGATAAAATCCCAGTTATTGTACGGATATGAGAGTTTAAAATGAATGACAGCATATCAAGCATATCTTAGGAGAAATATTTTCTCCTCCGCTTCGTTGAAAACGAACGCTTAGTTGGCAAGTGTTCATGGCCCTGATGAGGGTTATCTCTTATTAAACACCTACAGCAGTCAGCTGTCATGGAGACGTTCCATAACCCTGGTCAGATGAACGAACCCCATTGTGCCACTGTCTTACATTTTCTGCGCGTTATACACACGATATGTGGAGCAAAATTTTTATCCTGATCTCCTAATCTTATTTTAAAATAGCACAGATACAAACTCGTGATTAATGGTGTAATGTTTTTCTGCAGCTTCATAACATAACACCCACATATGAGCCATTCAGAGTAGAAGTGGTGTAAGTCAAAAATGGGTTATGAGGGTTAAAGTAAATATTCTGTAAAATACAGCGCAAAGTAGCAATTAATGTTCAATATATTTAAACTATTATTAGTCAGGGGATAGTAAGAAGGCCATATTAATTGCTACTTTGCGCTGTATTTTACAGAATTTTTAGTTTAAACCTCATTAGCCAATTTTGACTTACACCACTTTTGCTCTGAACAGCTCATATATGACAAACAGTCTCTTCTAGATGTACCACTCTAACTCGCCATTTTTTCCAACATACAGACACGAGATTTAAGCTATACTGAGGATGTGAGAAATATTTTCTGCTGTTATACCAGAGAAAATAAATTTGTATTGCCTCTACTCTAGCTTTATTACTTAAGGATCGGGGACACGAGGACTGGAAGTGGATGTGAGAGAGGATCACGGGAAGAACCTGCCTTAAATGAAAAAAAAATATGAGAACCTAAAAACAGATATAGATAGTGAGAAAACATAATGCAAAATAATTTGACATGTTTACACAATTTAATATACCATACTAAAAGTCAGATGCGCAGCCATTTTAACATTAGAATGACGAACTCTTAATTTTGGTTAAGTAGAGAATATTGTAGGCCTACATCTTTTCTTTAGTTGGTTATATAACGACGCTGAATCAACTACTAGGTTATTTAGCGTCGATGAGATTGGTGATAGCGAGATGGTATTTGGCGAGATGAGGCCGAGGATTCGCCATAGATTACTTGGCATTCACCTTACGGCTGGGGAAAACCTCGGAAAACCCAACCAGGTAATTAGCCCAAGCGGGAATCGAACCCGCGCCCGAGCGCGGCAGGCAACCGCCTTAATCGACTGAGCCACGCCGATGGCTGCCTACATTTTGATTACACAACTTTTAACATTATGTCACTGAGGAATATAAAGTATATATATATACTTTCTCGCGTTAATGAACTAGGTTTAAATTTACCTTAGTTGACTAGTTTCGACCTAGGAGCCATCTACAGATCTGGATTTTCTTCGCGTCTTATGTTGTTTTCGTCCACTGTAGGAGTGTAGTGTGGAGTCGAATAGTGTGTATGTTCTGAAATTGATTTGTGTGTTGAGGATTTGTTGTGGATGTGTTTTTGTGTATCTGTATATTTCGTATTGTTCTAGTGTGTTTAGTAGATTACTCAACAAACCAATGAACCAACAAGACTACAAAGATGAGCTAAACACAATGGAATATATAGCACAAGAAAATGGATACAACCTCAACGTAATAGACAACAGTCGGAGTCGTTAGCGTAGTTGGTATAGCGCTGGCCTACTATGCTCCAGGTTGCGGGTTCGATCCCGACCCAGGTCGATGGTATTTAAGTGTGTTTAAATGCTACAGGCTCATGTCAGTAGATTTACTAGCATGTAAGAGAACTCCTGCAGGACAAAATTCCGGCACACCGGCGATACTGATATAACCTCTGCAGTTGCGAGCGTCTTTAAATAACATAATTTAAATTTAATAGACAGAATAATAAAAAAGACAAAGCATAATTACAAGAAACATAGGAATACAACATAAACACAAGTACACAAAAAATACATCACATTAACATACGAAAACAAATACGCGCACAAGATAGCATTTTCATTCAAGAAATTAAACTACAACATTGCATATAGAACACTCTACAAAAGCATCTCAACACACAAACAACATAAAGAAATAAAATACAACCTCACGGGTGTATTACAAATTCATTTGCAATATCTGCAACAACTTCTACATGGGACAGACAGCAGATCATTTCAAACACGTTGCAAAGAACACATCACAGCCACAACCCAATCACACAACACTTGCAGAACACATCACAAACGCCAACCACACCTGCAGGAACATAGACACAAACATGGAAATTCTATATATCCAACCGAGAAATTAGTAACTAAAGACACTAGAACAATACGAAATATACAGATACTTTATATTCTTCAGAGAATATTGTGCCTGATCTGTACGTGATACGTAAAAACTAGTAATATTTTCGAAATTAGTGCATTCGATTCGACATTTATGGCATAAAATATTCCATGCCACAAATCCATCGCAGACCTGCGAATCACAGTTTCAGTTTGTATATTTTGTGTAACTCTCACAGATATATAAAGAGCGGATCAGTTGTGAACCCCCTGTGTATTTGCCGACGAGAAGCTAAGGCGTTGCCAAGCAGTAGTTATTGACGTCACGGCCTCGTACATACGTTATTCCTAAAGCACCAAGAGAATTGGACATTTAATTCGGAGACGTTACGATTGCTTCAAACATCATTTTCACCTTCTTACGACTGTACGTTATAAACTGCGATTACTGTCATAACTTTTAGTATCATCTAAAACAACAAACTGCTTTTTCTGTGTGATTGTCTCGGCTTGGTTGAGCATTGCGATGTAATAAGAGTTTCTATGAGGTTGCAGGGACAATAAGATTGGCACCTGTAAAAAAGATACAAATTTGCGATGTGGTTATATACCATAAAGACTGCAAACGGAAAATGGTTTTCATTTTATGCAGACCGTGTTTTATGTAGATAATAAGTGCATTAAAGTCGTAACTTATTTCCAACATTCTAGTACGAATCGTATACTTGAAATATTGGCTGTAAAAGTTGTAACAATGATCCTAAGGTCTGTGCTTGAATCTGAATATTCTAAAATCTAAAATTGCAGATCACAACGGTATTATTGTTTCATTAATTTTATAATAGGAGATAATGGTAGTCCTCTATAGTGGCTTAATTATAATACTTAAAAAAGGACGGGAAACACTGAAGGAGGGGAGTTCGATCCGGTGCTGTGGATTGAATTCGGCTTAGCTCAGTGGTCAGAATGCTTGGTACCTAGAACCAAGAACCCAAGTTCGATCCTCGGCGTCGGAGCGAATTTTTCTCCTCAAATATTAAGTGTCAATATTACAAATAATATTCTTTAGGACAAATTAATAAATCTACAATATTCTCATAGTTAGCAGTGCATAATAACTACGGATTCCCGACCAACAAGTCACTCAGCTGAGTGCGCTCCTAGTATAATGGCAGTTGACACATAGGTATACGTCAATATATATATGCCTAACCTGTAGTCAGGCCACAAAGGGAAACACTGAAGGAGTGGAATTCGATCCGGTGCTGTGGATTGAATTCGGCGTAGCTCAGTGGTCAGAGCCTTGTTGCGTAGAACCAAGGACCCGGGTTCGATCCCCGGCGCCGGAGCGAATTTTTCTCCTGAAATATTAATTTTCAATATTACAGACAATATTCTGTAGGACAAATTAATAAATCTACAATATTAATTATAACAGTTGCTGCTAAATACTCAAGAGGATACAGGCTCGATTCCCAGTAATATTTCGAGGATTTGTTTGCTTTTCGTACAAATTGTTTATGTGTCTGACATTTTATACGTATAAGTTCTGCATTGTTTTGAAGCAGTGTTCTAACCATAAGACAGGGGGCCGTTGCCTATTTGTGAATGTCTACTGATTGTTCAATATCTTATGACTGGTAGGTTAATAATTTTCATAAGAGTAAATCTGAATTAAGGTACATTATTTTTAAGGATTCATTCATTCATAGTGTTCTGTCCAAGAGCTGGTCTTTCACTAAAAACCCAGCATTCTCCAGTCTTCCCTATTTTCTGCCTTTCTCATAGTCTCCGTTTATGATCCGTATATCTTAATCTCGTCTGTCATCTGATATCTTTTCTGTCTCGAACTCTTCTCCCGTTCAACATTCCTTCCAGTGTATCCTTCAAAAGGCAGTTTCTTCCCAACCAGTCATCATCATCATAGCACTACAGTCTAAAGTGGACCTTCGTTTCTGTCACAACAGCTCTCAACTTCACTCTGTCCCCAGGCACAGTCCTCCAGTTCCTCACTTCCAGGCTTGTAACGTGTCGCAATACGTCGTTTGCGTTCATTATCATCTTATGAAGCTTTCCTTCCTCCATTCTCACTACTGTCCGTTACTCAAGAGAAGACGAGCGGAAAGAATGTGACCTTCTTGACTATCGCTGTTGATTATTATAAACATCGCTCAGATAATTATCCCAGTAGCCAGGTTATTACTCGTGCAGGAAACATGAGTAACAATGCGTATGGAAATTAAAGCTAAGTTGAAGAGAAGGGGACCTAATGTTTCCGCTTACTGCATTACAAATATTGCACGTGTTGTCTTACGTTATCTGTTCACATCCCTTCCTCCTCAGTCCGCTCTCGTCTTCTCCTGAGTCACCGACAGTACATATTCTATCTCAGCCTAATAGATTTAATAAAGCTCACTATATTCTCGCCTTCCAATAGCTGTTCTTTTCAACCAGTAACCCAACAATTTTTTTTTCATCTTCCTGATCAGTTTCACCATCATTCTTTCTTCATCTACTCTTTCCAACACAGCTACGTTTCTTATTCTGTCTGTCCACTTCACACGCTCCATCCTTCTCCATATCCACATTTCAAATGCTTCTAGTCGCTTCTGTTCATTTTGTCATAATGTCCATGTTTCTGCTCCATACATTGCCACACTCCACACAAAGCACTTCACTAGTATCTTCCTTAGTTCTTTATCTAGAGGTCGGCAGAAGATGCTCCTTTTTATATTAAAAGCTTTCTTTGCCATTGCTATCCTCCTTTTGACTTCTTGGCAGCAGCTCATGTTACTGCTTATAGTATACCCCAAATATTTGAAGCTGTCCACTTGCTCTACTGCCTTGCCTCAATTCGAATTCGCAAGTTATCCTTCGCCCGACCGAAAAACAATTCAATAAATATAAGATAGACGTAGACCTTCCGCTTCAGGATTTTATATTATATGTGCTGATGTGAATACTTTAAGAAATGATAATGCCACTTCAACGTATTACCTTGTTTTGACTGCTAGGAAAATATATTTTGGATAAAAGTAAGTTAATGTCCTACTATTAGTACTATCTATGCGTATTTCTCTGTAAAGTGGCAATGGAAACATCTTTGTTAACTAGTGAGTGTAGAAGGAGAATAAAGTGCAAGAGGCTTGTGAGACAAATTTTATGATTAAATTCGCTTTTGAACATTATTAACCCTATATTTGTTCGAAGAAGACTATGATCTAACGAACTATAATGAGTTATGAGGTCCCAGGTTATTCTTTTACCCAAGAAATTCCAAAAAATAGTATCTATAATAGCACTTTCATATTGCTAGCATTTCAGCTACATTTATTACCTTGAACATGAATTTGAGCCACTTATTTAATCCTAAACAAGTTACAAAACGCAAGATTATTTATTTTGATACCAGTCGACTTAATTTATTATACCGTTGATGGTATATCAGACTTTTAATATTAACGCTTAAAACATGTGCGATTTACATTTTACCTCTGTTTTCTGAAGCAAAGTTTTGACATGCAAATTTTAAGTGCTTTGCTGGAATTGATATTGAAGCATTTTCATATTGATGTTTGATATATTATAGAGCTGTTGCATGAATATGCAATTTGTTAATTTGTGACAACTACCTCATGATAAACAAACGCTGAAAATTGTAACATATGAGGTAAATATGAACATTCAATTACTGTATATCAATAAGATGTGCATACTACAAATAACAACATAACAGCATAAGTGTCATTAAAAACAAGTAGATAAAAAATTTGAAACTATAAAATATCTCCGATAATGACGTATTAATTAGAAGCCGTTCCACGGTGATTGACCTTGGATGCGCTGTGAACGACAATGCCTCTATTCCGTAAGACTTCCGCGTCCTGCCGCCCACGTAACCTGCGCGAGATGACAAGGCCATGCTTCAACTGCAGTTGAGCGGCTTCTACAGTTCTCGTCACCGTTTCTGGCGTGTGAAATAAGTATTGGGAACTTTAAGTGCTAGTATCTTACCTTTACCATAGTCAGTCTGACAACTTTGTTTGGAAAATGGCTGCTGTGTGGTGTATAGAAAGTGGTACTATTCTCAGCTGCACTAGCAACATGCTCACAAACTGGGCACTAATTATACTCTAGGACACACGCCAAACATGCTGGCGCTCACTGTACACATTTTTCAAATTAGAATGATATGACTACGATTCATAAATACAGCACATGGGACACCGTCCATGGGCCGGTCTGTGGAAGGAGTCTGAAGGAATAAAAAAAATATATTTTGTTAGGTTATTTTCAAAGATTGTAATAGTAGGCAAAATCATTAAAATTAAATGGGATCAGATAACCTTATGCTCTGTAGCTATTTCAGCTGTGGTTTTGAAGTCCTCCATGTTGTCGGAGTAACTACCATTGCTTTCTCTCTTTATAATCGAAATCCATAGGCAATTTAGAATCACGGCGCCGGGAGCGCTATCGAGGAGTTAAACACAGATTCATTCATGTAGACTGTTGTAGACCCTACTTGATTTGTAAATAGCTTTTTGTTCGGGTTGTAAATGTTAAACTTAGATAATTTTACTTTGTTAGTAATAGATTATTATACGTAGAAATAAATCTGATTCTTTAACGCACTAAATTAGATCTTAGAAAATCAAGATATATTGTAGGTAAATCATTTCCTCGCACACGAAAAACAGTATATTCGCCCCATTTCACCTGAATTCTCTTTATGGCCGTGGAGAGTGTATTTTTTTATTTACTATTACAAAAACTGCCCCCCAATCGAGGGTAGCCCTTACGGATTCATTATATTCTCAAAAAATTAATATACATATGTAAACATAGATATTAAATTTAAAAAAAAGAAACAAATAAAAGGGTATAAAAATTACAATTGATATTAATATGGCACCATGTGATTAATATTAACAATCTATTACTAACAAAATAAAATAATCTAAGTTTCACATTTACAACCCGAACAAAAAAGCTATTTACAAAACTGCCCCCCATTGAGGGTAGCTATTACGGACTCGGTATATCCTCAAAAAAATTAAACATAGATATTAAATTTTAAAAAGAAAGAAAGAAAAGAGCGTAATTTTTCATGCCCTTCTTCTTTTCGTTTTTAGAAATTTAATATCTATCTTTACATATGTATGTGGCTAATTCTTGATTCTTAATTAATTTGTTTTTTTTTTTTTGAGGATATACTGCGTCCGTAAAGGCTACCCTCAATGGGGGCAGTTTTTGTAAAAATAAATAAAAAAATACACTCTCCACGGCCATAAAGAGAATTCAGGTGAAATGTGGCGAATATACTGTTTTTCTTGTGCGAGGAAACGATTTACATTCAGTATATCTTGATTTTCTAAGAACTAATTTAGTGGGTTAAAGAATCAGATTTATTTCTACGCACTCATAATCTATTACTAACAAAATAAAATTATCTAAGTTTAACATTTAAAACACGAACAAAAAAGCTATTTACAAAGCAAGTAGGGTCTACAGTAATGGATAGCAGAAATAACGCCAAGATTAATTTTTAGATTATGATTAGCGCGTGTCCAAAAAATTCAGTCTTTTTATTACGCTGTGAATGATATTGTTATTCACAGTCAATATTCTTGAACTCTTACTCAAAAGGTATAGATTTTACGCCACCAAATGTCGAACCATATCGCGAGTAGGGTGGCTGCTCTCGATTTGTTATGTCAGTTTGTGTTTATATTACAGACTTGCCAACATCAGTCTACGACTTCCATTCTGAGGCATTAACATGGTAGGCCTAATCTCCCTGATTTAGAAATTATCGCATAAATATCATTAATTATTTATCAATGTTTTGTTTTCGTTTCATTGTTGTTGTTGTCAACTTATTGGGCTATTTTAATGATAATAATAGTAATAATAATAATAATAATAATAATAATCATCATCATCATCATCATCATCCTGTAAAGTACTAGTCCCAAAAGAACTGTTACGGCCTGAAAAACCGATTTTCTTGCCATCTTTTCATAGGTCGACCAAGTGACCGTTTCCCATTTGGACGATACTTCATTATTGCCTTAGGGATCCTGGATGAAACCATTCTTGAGAAGTTTTCCTTCCAGTTTAACTGATATATGGAGATATAGTCCAGTATTGATGACACATTAAGTTCTTGAAGGATATCTTCATTTTTCTTTCGATCCCATTTAGTGTAGCCAGCTGTTCGGCGCATGAATCTCATCTCGCGAGCTGTTAGTCTGCTTTCATCTTTAATAATAATAATAATAATAATAATAATAATAATAATAATAGTGATAATAATAATTTATTTTATTTTTATTTTATTTTATTTATTTATTGATATTTATGTGCTGGACAACAGCCATTGGCCAATAAAAGTCCAGCACTGTGGTACAATTAATACATTAAAATGAACAACTATTGTACAAATTAAATACTTGAGTTAACAATAAAATAAAGAACAAAGATTACAATAATTCATTTACAAGAATTAATACTATAAAATATTAGGGAAAGGAATTGATTCTTACTACCAATTTGTGTATAAGGATTATGCAAATAATATTAGCAAAGACATTGCCATATTCTAATACTTCTACACATTGAATGGATCGAAATCGCCTACATGTAAGTTAGCATTTTTAATGCATCTGGAGACCGGCGAGGAAGATTTAGAATTTCTAATATAGGCTAGAAGTTTTTGTGATGTCTCATGTCCTTCATAGGAATACGAAGGTTGACACTGTTTAAGAAAGATTGACAATTAATGTCACCTTTAAGAACCTTACAGAAGAATAAGTAATCGAGATCATAACGTCTGGCATACAGGCTTCGACATTTAAAGTACTTGCATTTTTTATCATAGTTATATCCAGAGTTATTAGGCAGGAATCTGTGCGAACATAATGAAATAAATTTCCTTTGAATATTTTCTAGTTTTACCAAATCAGAACTAGTAATAGAGTTCCAAACTACGGATGCATAATAATAATAATAATATTTATTATTATTATTATTATTATTATTATTATTATTATTATTATTATTATTATTAAAAAGGGTATTCTCTACCAAGCACCTATCTTCCATATTTTATCTTGTATAGGCCCTACGTTAGCAGTTCTGGTATTACATGCTCTTTGTAAATGTTTTATAATGACTTAAGTCGTTTAGTTCAGAATTTCGCCGAAATGGCAGGACGATTGATCGCATTATAATTTAAGCAATTTAACAACTTTCCAAATATGTGGTTACCTACCATCAGTGGTATTCTGGTGAGAAGTTTTCGAGGTTTCTCCATGGAATTGTCTGGTATTTGCTTGGCAATTGGGATAAACTCAAAAATATGTAACAAATCAAGAAGTCCAAACGGGATTCGAACTCATATCCGATCGCAATATCAGGGGGATTATTGTCGCTATTTGCTCCTAGACGGCTCTAGAGGCTTCATGTCATGTTAATTCTGATACTTTATAACCGGACACTATTACCACTTAAATCAGTTCTTTCTCTTGTGAAAGGTTTCTATTTGCAAATATATTATGTTGTACTAATGACCGTAATTGGACTTGGACAAACGTACGATCTATAGGAACATTTTTCTTTTGTTATTCTGTGTAATAGTGTTTAAAGTCAAAGTTTAACACAATAAATACACTTCGAACGTGTGTAGTATTACAGGTCGTGTTTGTGGAATGACAGATTTGGAGCGTCGGGCTTTTCGACCGTCCTAATGCTTTACATTATAAATCAAAACATTCGGACGCAACAAAAATATGACAGAGTATCGAACGAGGGCTGAAACGACAGAAGCGCGTAATCCTGCTACCCGGAGGTCGACCAGGATAACTGATAATATTTTCCTCGCAGAATATCACGTCGTGGAAAAAAAATCCAGTAAAAATGGACGATTGTAGTCCTCTTCCTCCTGCTCTATATCCCTGCGAACATTTATGATCGCATCAAAATTGTATCTTCGATCGGAATGTAGGCCATATGGCCGTGTTACTAGAAACCTTCACAAGTGCAGCTGACGCCCTCTTACATAAATTCGCAGAAATATTTACCTAAGTTAGGTTCCTGATATCAGGCTGATATTATATCATGTCCCTAAGGATATTTTTGTATAAACGTTCTATTGAAATGTAGTGAAGAATTAGAGTATGAAAACTACAGGGAGCTATAAAAGATAATTTACATTGTATTGTGTAGGCCTACAGGAAGGATTTCAACAGCGAATTCTAATACCATATTATTACTAAATGAATGAATACATTCTTCAGAAAAGATTAACTTTACCATAAACTACGTAAATATTATTTTTTTTTTTTGGTCCTACGAAATACAACTGTTATGGTAACAATTAATATTAGAGGAGAAAAATTCGCTAGGCATCGGGATCGAACTCTGGTCCTTGGTTCTACGTACCAAGCGCTCTCACCATAGAGCTACGCCGAAGTCCAATCCACAGCACTGCATCGAACCTCCCTCCTCCAGTGTTTTTCCCTTTTGTGTCCTGACTCCAAGTTGTTGACTGCTATTATACAAGGAGCGCATTCAGTTGAGTGACTTGGTGGCCGATAATCCACAGTAATATGCAAAGTAATCTGTACAGTAATATGCACTGTTGCTCGAGGAATCTACATACAGATTATTATTTTTTGGTCCTAAAGAATACATCTGTTATGGCAACAATTAACATTAGAGGAGAAAAATTTGCTCCGGCGCCGGGAATCGAACTTGGGTCCTTGGTTCTACGTACCAAGCGCTCTCACCATTGAGCTACGCCGAAGTCCAATCCACAGCACCGGACCGAACACCCCTCCTCCAGTATTTTTCCCTTTTGTGATCTTTTTTTATATATAAAAATAATCTTTACATAGATTCCCCGAGCAACATTGCATATAACTGTGCAGATTACTGTACATATTACTGTGGATTCCAGGCCACCAAGTCACTCAGCTGAATGCGCTCCTTGTGTAATGGCAGTTGACTTAATATAAAAAAAATATCAACATAGGTGCCCAACTTGGAGTCAGGCCACAAAAGGCAAAAGAGTAGAGGAGGGGGGTTCGATCCGGTGCTGTGGATTGGACTTCGGTGTAGCTCAGTGGTGAGAGCGCTTGGTACGTAAAACAAGGACCCGGGTTTTATCCCCGGCGCCGGAGCGAATTTTTCTGTAATATTAATTTTTACCATAAAAGTTAAAACTGTTTTACTCCATAAGTATTATACGTACGATTCTGATTTTTACCGGGACTAATAGTAATATAATACACACTTCACAAAAGTATGAAAGCACTTAGAGCCCATATCTATTTTCATTAATATTTTTAAAATCCCTAATGATATAACGTGATAAATATAGCAGGTTCTTACAAATAAGGCAGTTTTTATTGTGATTGTACTTGGTATAAAAATACGCTTCTCCTCAGTCTTTAAAAAAAAGGAGCGCACGGAACACATTGTATTGTTTAAAATAAAATTGTATAATTCCTACGACACACTTTCCGACACTACTTCATGTTCATGTCAACTTTCTAGCAAGGTGTGTATACAGGGTGGAAGTGAAATAACCTTGCAGAGTGAAAGGTACAATAGAGTATACATAAAGGAATAGAAAACATATATTACGTTTTGTAATTAAATGCACGGTTAATTAGAAAATTAAGTTGGAAGTTTCAGCAGTCCGGCAACATCGCCAATAACACAGTAATCTTTTTATAATAATAAAGAAGTAAGCGGTCAACGAACTCAGATCTGTCTCTCTACGTCAGGCGTCGTCAGCACAGAGCACGCTGGGGCTAGCCTCTCTTACCCGCTGAAAACGCAGCTCACCATAGTGCACTGCGTAGCTGCTAGCGGGTATGCTCTCTATCTCTCCCTGCTGCACGACGGTGGACATGGGACGGCACCCCGTACTCGTTGCACATTTCAGTGAGTTCTGACGACCACTACGCGAATCTCCCTATCTCGCTACGACGAGGTTACAATCTGTTCGTACTGTTCAGAGGCTTGAAATTAGTGGTTTTTAAATTAAATTTACACGAAAACCGTCCACGGTATTGAAAATACGCCAGAGGGATAAATGATTCTTTATTAGATTTGCTATAGATATGGATCGGAATTACTAACAAGTGTCCATCTAAAATTGTGTCGGTTCTCGAAAAATTTAAAATAATAACGTAAAATAAGCTGTACAAAAGCATTGATGTTTATATAAAGATATATGTAATAAATATATATCACTGAACCTGCATGAGGGTTGAAAGTTGTAACGCACTATTGAATTTAAACAACTCTAATGTTCTCTGTGCCGTTAAACATGTTTGTTTCATCACGCGCTACCCGTAATTTCAAATTTAACTTATTAATGTCTAGTTTAATATGAAAGGTACATGTCAACAAGCATATTGACATATTAATTAAAATAATGTCCGTGAACATGGTTACACGGTAAATATATAACAGATTCCATATATATCAAATATGCGTCGAACACATTTATAGCATGCGATACATCTGTTTCATTACTAATTATGGAACTGATTAAAATTACTGATGTTTTTGTCATATAAATATTGTTATTCACGATCTAAATTTATTATATTTTGTCACAAAACAATTTCATGTATAACTTACTTAGTACCTTTCTGTGTACGTACTTGTAATAGAGTTAACTAAATTCCGTGAAAGGTATGAAATATTATTATCATCATCATCGGCATCATCATGTACAGGAGTTACGCATGGAG
Source organism: Periplaneta americana (assembly GCF_040183065.1). Taxonomy (NCBI): domain Eukaryota; kingdom Metazoa; phylum Arthropoda; class Insecta; order Blattodea; family Blattidae; genus Periplaneta; species Periplaneta americana. The sequence continues at coordinate 64,673,065 of NC_091133.1, read as the reverse complement.
AAAGTCTATCTTCGATTTTTTTAGTTGGTTATTTTATGACACTTTTTCGACTGCTCTGGTTATGTAGCGTCTGAGTTAGATGAAGGTGATAATGCTAACGAGATGAGTCCAGAGTGCAGTGTCGAAAGTTACCCAGCATTTGCTGTTCATGGGTTGAGGGAAAAACTCGGAAAATCCTCGATTAGGTAAGTTGTCCCAACCAGGATTTGAACCCGGACCCATTCTTTCACTGTCAGACATGCTAACCGTTACTCCATAGTGGTGGAGTTTCACTTATTTTATTTAAAGTTTATATGTTTTGTTGACAATAAAATCGTGTACTGTTATACTGATTATATGGATTGAGTAATTACATAAATGGAGATGAAGTAAAGTTAATACGTAAAAAAGGAAAAGGAACAAGTAATGAAAATTAATCAATGAAAAATGTTGGTACATAAGGAAAAAGGAGAAGGAATTTCAACGAAATATAAATAAGGAAGACGGAAGCAAGGAAAGATAGAACATTGTGTAAATATTGAAGTACGAAAATATTGACGCGTGGTCCTTTTGCTTTACTATTACTCAACCCAGTGGTTCCCAAACTTTCTGAAGGTGTGACCCGTATTTGGGCTAGATTTTTGCTTGCAAGTTCTTGACCCCTATTCGAAAAATACAAATCCCGTGTAAAATTGTAAACAACTATAATAATTTTACTCAAAACCGTTGGACCCAAAGTAAAGTACGATTTTAAACAACAGTTTTTCACTATTTTTCGGAAGAAACTGAAAACAATTAGCCTCTACGACAGTCACAAATGGATACTGAATCCGTTTTTAGACAGTTTCATTCAACGACTGAAATACAAAATCATAATGGGAAGACTCACTGAAATATGTGCCTACTAGAGATGAACAAAACTAACTGCTCCTCTCGCTCGCTATGTTCGTTTGCATCTGTCTTTCGAGTCTCGTCTCGCCATTCTCGTGCACTTCGAGTCTCGCTCAACATTATCGAAATAGCATTTCATCGGCGTGGAAAGCTTTCGTAACTTTGAATAACATACATCATTGAAATAAATAACATTATAAATGTTTAAATAAGACAAAAAGACAAAACAGAACAGTGTCTCAGTTATCAAAATGTTCTGGTTCTATTATATGATATTACCTATGGTTATACAGGCTGTTTCAAAGGTGGTGTTACAAACTTTCAGGGATGATGGCGAAGGGCACATGTATCAATTTGAGATAAGGAACCCTGGTCCGGAAATGACCGAGTCGAAAGTTACAAGCAAAAATAGTTGTGTGGAAATGAAATAATTTTATTCCTCTGTACACCTTATTTATATGTATTTATCTGTACATCTTACACATACTGTATTCATCTGACGTTGTTTACGTTATCTACTTACAGTATTCCATTCAGTGCGATGTCTGAGGGATGGGGACAGGAAACTATACTAAAGCAATGCAGGAAGCGTAATGTGTAACGGACATGGTAGGTCCTGATATGCACGTCCGTAGACAGCAGTGTATGAGCGTATTCCGAATCTCACCGGTGAGCAATCCGATGGCATCACGGTGTTCCGAATTCCACCGATGACGTCATTGATGCTCCACCGGTGTCGCACCGGTGCCATCAGCTTGCAGAGGTTGTGGAAGTCTCCATCAGCCGCCATCAGTGAATCTGATTGGTTCTTGTATAGGGCGGGAATTAGCAGACGAATGACATCGTGCACTGTTGTGTCATGGCGGTGTGTTCTGCTTTGGTTCTGCTGTATTGTTTGTAATGAGCACAACGTAAAAACAATGTGTTAATGGCTTATGAGCGAACATGTCAACGGACCCGTTATTACTACCGGTTCAAGAAATAAATTGTTTATGCTATCTTTTCTTTGAACGAGATGGCAGTACGAAAATTTCGCAAAATTTTGCTAGCGTAGCACAGCAACAACTTGTACAGTCGCCATGACAGCCATCGATCCTTCCAGCAGTTTTGTTCCTTATTTCGCTGCAACGTGACGTCATTGATGCCACCGGACCGGTGAGATTCGGAATACGCTGAAAGTGTACAAGTTGCAGTGCCCAGTCGATCAGTCCTAGTGAAATGGAGGAGTACAAGAGAGCGGAATAAGCAAACCTGATTTTCAATTACGGATGAGCAGGTTTTCCCGTGGTTTCCCTTGAGCAATAAGACAAATGTCGGGATGAGCCCTAAAAGAAATGGGCCACGGACCACTTCCCTTCCCCCTCTCTTTCTCTCCTACTATCACAATAAACTTGCTAATTTCTTAGATAACAACCCTGTATTATGATAATAGGGGAAAATAAATATATTGTAAGTTCACAGGTCTAACGGCTTCGAAGCTGGGTACCTGGTTCTATTGAAGTGCACTGGTAGCAACTTAAAACATGGGGGCATGAGATAGTTACTCTGCCTGCCAATAAAATTCACTTCAATTATATCCCCAAGGTAAAAAAAAAAATACGGATGAGCCAATGGGAACAGTAGACAAGCTCACAGATTGTATGGGAGACATCCGGTCCATACCATCTTTCCACGACTGTTCCAAAGGTTAAGGGAAGGAGGGCACTTGGTGCCAAATTACAATTCCATTTCCACAGAACTATTTTTGCTTATAACTTTCGACTCAATCATTTCCGAACCATGGTTCCTTATCTCAAATTGATACATGTGCCCTTCGCCATGATCCCTGGAATTTAGTAACACCACCTCAGAAACACTCTGTATAAATAGAAAAAAACAATTCTGAAATAAATTTACATTTCTAAGAAACATAAAATATAACGTTAATATCGTTTTACTTGAGATTGCACACTTGATTTCAAACATATGAAAAGAAAATGCCTAGCCTTTTAATAAGGGTCTAGTAATTAAATAAAGATTGGGGAATGAATTATTATACACTGAAAGATAGAAATGATGTTTCAAATAGGCTACTTGATTGTTTATACATATATAGGCCTAACAGTTGCCAAAGTAGATAAAAGTTCAGTCAGGTATAAACTGTAACGATTCAAGGCTGCTTGACGTTCGGGACTTTGGGAGTGATCAATTTCAACGTCTCGAAGCACTCACAAGCAGTTTTTATGTCAACGTCGCGACGTATAGAACATTGTCGTGCGGGTTTTCGGCTTTGCGGGCGCTGTTAATCTTGCTTTCTCGATCGTTGTTCATTTCTAATGCCTACTGATGTAATGTTGAAACTAGACCTCCTCTACCGTAGAGGATAGACCAGTGTTGTGTTAATAGAATACCCCAAGCTTTCAAAAGAAATTCTTAATTTTTTTTATAACATTTGCAAAATAAGTTTCTCGTCTATGATTGTCATCAAAACAAAAGCGAAAAATCTTGGAAATGACACCACCGTGTGTGTATCGAATACTGAGCCCAGATTTAAGAGACTACAGTCTGAAAAACAGGCACACTTATCAGATTAGGCTAATTGTTTTATACTTTATAACTCTTGATATGCTTTTTTGTGTGAAACAATTGATTGTGTTTCTCCATACAAAATTAATATATTTTAACAAGCCTTTTTTATTTTTGTGTTAATCATCTCGCGACCCCTCTTACCTCTTTACACGACCTCCCAGGGGGTTGCGACCCCCACTTTGGGAACCACTGACTCAACCTGATAAAGTCAATATGCATCAAATCATAAAGATTAATAATTAAGTAACGGAAAATATTGATAAAGGAGGAAAGAGGAGAAGCAAGACCAAACAAGATAAAAGGAAGAAAAATATTGAAGCAAGGAAAGGAAGAAAATTATATAAAGAATGGAAGAGGGGTAATTTTAATAGTTTCACCATTTACATTACTATTGAATCTGATACTTTTCAGTGCAAGACTATTCTTTCTTGTAGCAGCTACTAGATCGTAACCTTAAGAAAAACACGATAATAGGACTAGAAAACAGAATACCGGGTAATTCGGGTGTCCGGATGAGATGGATGCAGATAAAAGAGGTTTTACTGCACGTCGTTATCATCATAATGGACATTGCATCTCAAGTTGTAAAATTTATAATCGTTCTTGCTCGATTTTACAGTGACGTAGGGGAGATGACGTCTCAACGCTCTGCTACTTCCTTCACTTGTAGGTAGGTATGGGTATGCTAGTCGCATCCACGTTTTTATCGCATTTTCTATGCCCTGCAGTTCTGAAACTGTGCCAATACATCATTTTGCTTGAAGGGTATTTTAGCTTCAATAGGAATAATGCCGAATGTTATTCTAGTACACAATGAAGAGCCTTCAGTTGTATCTATTCCATTTTTCACAACACAACTTTTCGAAAAGTAAACATTATATATTAGGTTTTTAATAAATCTTACAAAGGCTGCTGTTTCCACAAAGAAAGAAATATTATCCGTGATATATATTTCAAGTCCTCGGGATTTAAACTGGATTACAGTTTTTATAAGTTCTAAAATACACATTCCATCTGGACAAGAGGAAGCGTTTGGTTCGTTTGCTAGCTCCAAGGTTCTTTAACGTTATAAAGTTACGAGGCGGTTTAGATAGGTAACAGCAACAGATATCTTTGTGAGCATATAGAGCATGGGTGTCCAAACGCCTATATAACCAGGAGATACTGCACGTCAAGCATGCTCTGCTAAAGTCAATAACTTTCCATATAAAATAGGAAAAACGACCTTAAAGAATATGCGCTGCGGGTTGCTTACGCCAGGGGGTTACCTCGTACGACTTAAATAATAATTGGACATCTATGATATACAGACAAATGCTGTGTTTCTAACTTTTTAGTAGTTACCATGCTTATGATTGGTATCGATGTGCACGAATTCCAACCTGTTCGAGGTTGTTGTATTTCTTCTTGTTCTTTTTCATCATATGTATCTCCTTCAATACAGCTTAGCCAATTATAATTATACTATTCCGTATACACGAAGGAAAATGACAACAAACGCACTTAACAAATACACAAGTAGTTTGTACGCGTATCTTTATATTTCGTATTAATGTCATTAGTCATCTCTTTGCTCATATAACCGGATTATGTAGTGCAATAGGCCTATAGATCTTTCCCATATATGAAACTACTCATGAAAGGAGGGTTTAAGAAATTTCAGAAGAAATTTGTGTTTGATTAATCTCGTTTTACGTTAATTAATTTTATCATTCCTTGATTCGCTACATTGCAGCATATCTTTGTTATTTCTTTTTATTACTATTCAGCCCTTATATTCGTATTTGCATTCTGTTCACTTCTGCTTCAAAATATTACACCTGGTCTTAGATTCCTTATATTCCGTTCTCAATAATCTTTGCTTATGAGTATGATCTCAGAAAATTGTTTTCAACTTATTTCTTCATTGATAGACTCGACTTCAGTTGTCAGTCGATAGTTACATAACTTTTGTCATGTCAATTAAAGGTATCTATGGATAACATAGTTAAATTATGATTAACGTATGTCAGAAATTATGGAAAGATAAATGACACAATGACTGAAAGAAACGAAATGTGAAAAAAATAAATAAATAAAAGAATGACAAAAGTGAAAAAATGGTAGACTATTCGGAGACTTCAAATCACTGCATGAATATGTCTTTGTTTCATTGTTTTTTACTTTGTTGTCTTTTTTCTTAAGAGATATGGTTTTCATTTTTTAGTAAATAGTTTCATTGTATTTGACTTCCGTTTACTAAGGTTTTGACTGGATTGCTTACTACATAACGCTCGCCATTGAATCACTGAAAGTAGATTACGCAACACTCGGCAGATGACAACACACACGCATTGGCATGTGCACTATCTAGCGGAGACTTATGGTAATCTTTGTTTTACGTTAAAATGTTACATTTTCTCATTACTTGTGCCTCGAAGAATGACGCATTCATGTCATATAATAAGTTTTAATTGGCTAAGTAACTAGATTATTAAGGCTAGCTAAATAAATTAATAAACATTAGTGAAAGTAAACAAGTAAATAAATTAGTGGAGACGGCGTTACCCGACGACTAGGGGCTAGATATATATTAATAAATAAGTCATTCAAATTAAAAGAATGAAAGACTCAAAATGGTATGAACCTAAAATAATATAATGATTAATAAGTACATAGCAGCAAGTAATTGATAAGAGTTAGCCAACAATTGTAAATAAGAAAACAAGAAAATACTTGATATGACATGGTTAAGGAAATATTACCATTAAATATAATAATTAATAAATACCAATTAAATAAAAATAATTGCTGCAGAAGTAGACTACACAAAGGTGTCAACACTTACGTAAATCATCGTATGTATAAACCGTTAAATTTCTAAAAATGGGATTTACTCAAATATAGGAGAAGCATTCGAATCATTTTTCAGAGATGCATTTATTTAGCTCCTGCAATTTAACGCCCATTAACAATCCTCTCCTCATTTTTTTTCTACAAAGTGAAGTGTTTTCTGTGCCTCGTGAAGTGTCCTCAGGAGCAGTTACCGCATCTTGACACCTCTTCCATGTTGCTGTTATTCCCCGAGTGCTGTGAACACACTCTCCAGTTCTTGTAAGCACCACTCGACTGGACGAAGGAACGCAAGCCTTCTCACTCACACCGCATATTGTCGGGTGGGTGGCCGTGCTCCCAGGCGCAGCGGTAAATCCGAGGTTATCTTCGTTACGGATTAAGGTAGCTCTCTTTGGATCAAGGGGCAAGTGAGACCTGACACTGTGGGATTCCGCTCTTTGACTTCTGTTCCCCCTTCCACTGCCTCTCACTATTCTCAACACGGAGTAACTGCCCCCATCTCGGGATGCTGTAACCTTCAATGGCCACTTCCTCTCAATTTGTACAAAGGACGTTGGAGATGGAATATTATCTTAAGCAAATATAGACAGAAATATTGTTGTGAGTTTATGGAAGAAATAATAAATGAATGAATAAATGAATGAATGAATGAATAAGTAAATGAGTAATTAAATAAGTAAATAAATAAATAAGCCTAAATAAATGAGTAAATGAGTAACTGGATAAATAAGTAAATAAACAAATGAATAAATAAATTAATTGATTGAATTGTTTGAATTAATTAATTAGTTAATATTATTGCCTAATATAATTCTGTAGAGAACCTTTTATCATCCAGTCTGCTGACAAAAATCTGAAAATTAGAATTTATAAAACAGTTATATTGCCGGTTGTTCTTTATGGTTGTGAAACTTGGACTCTCACTTTGAGAGAGGAAGACAGGTTAAGGATGTTTGAGAATCAGGTGCTTAGGAAAATATTTGGGGCTAAGAGGAATGAACTTACAGGAGAATGGAGAAAGTTCCACAATACAGAACTGTACGCATTGTATTCTACACCTTACATAATTAGGAACATTAAATCTAGACGTTTGAGATGGGCAGGGCATGTAGCACGTATGGGTGAATCGATAAATGCATATAGAGTGTTAGTTGGGAGGCCGGAGGGAAAAAGACCTTTGGGGAGGCCGAGACGTAGGTAGGAAGATAATATTAAAATGGATTTGAGGGAGGTGGGATATGATGATAGAGACTGGATTGATCTTGCTCAGGATAGGGACCTATTACGGGCGTATGTGAGTGCGGCAATGAACCTCCGGGTTCCTTAAAAGCCAGTTAGTAAGTAAGTAAGTAAGTAAGTATGTAAGTAAGTAAGTAATATAATTCTGTATGTATATTCGGGATTTTAGAAAATACAAAAAATTCGTACAACTGGGACACTCCAACTGTAATTAACAACACGGATGATTACTTTTGAATATAAAACAATACAAACATTATTTCTTGTGAAAATCGAACTCGGGATCGCTGCATTTGTAACGGAAACGTTATCGTTTGAGGTACAACGGGGAACGAACGGAATTATTGCCTTATCAAAAATAAATTCGAGAAAAACTGGACAACCTTTAGAGCTCTGCACTCTACGGTAGATAAATGTTTTGAAATTTTATGCGTAAAATTTTCAAGTCGTGGACTAGGTTGAATTTTCGAATGTGTTCCATGCAATTGAATATATGAAGAGCAATGCACAGTCTGCTAATGGAGTAGGAGTTTATTAGAGTAGAAAAGACCTCTCAGATTTTCCCTCTCTTTTGCGTATCTGCAATATCAGTGTAGAACTTATTTTGAGAATACCGTTACATGCACTTCTCGTCGCATGCATCATATATCGCTATATTATGTACTAGGTGTACATTTTTATTTCATCTGGGCCCTAGATGAAAATATTTTAAATGTTATAAAAAATATAATAATGATATCTCTTGAATGCAATAAATAAATTATTTCTAAAAACTTTCAAATACATGTAAGTGGATTTCGGATAAACGAAAGGAATACGATAATGGTGGTGATGATAAAATTTGTCGTCACGGAAGATAAATAAGATAGACTGTACCATGCCATACTGTAAATGAAGACAAAAGTAGTTGTGAAGCTAAAAAGATAAAGAAGGAGGTTATAGCGAAAAAAAAAATGTATAAGAAATTATGAAATTTGCAGGATAAAAATACACTGATAGTAATGAAGTAGAAGAAAATGGTATGATGAAGACGATTACGAAGAGAAAACACTGGTCAAGTAGGGAAATTAAAAATATTAGTAATGTCATAAGTAGGGTGACCAGACATCCTCTTTTGTCCGGAAATGTCCTCCTTTTCAGGCCTTTGTCCGGTGTCCGGGCGGATTTAAAAAAAATCAAGAAATGTCCTCCTTTTCGTCACTTGTATGTCTGATATTATGAAATTATCTGATTTGACGCCTTTTTCAAGTAATGTTCCTGTAGGTGGCAGCAGCATCGACAGAATATACTCTTTGCCGACAATAATAACTCTCTTTGCATACAAAGTAATATTAAATTCACATTTTGTGCGGTCTTTTTATGTATTTTGATAATAATTACAATTCCTTTGGCTTCCATATGTAGTTAACTGTAAAAACACTTTATATTATTAAGTTTTATCATAAGTATACTGTAATAAAATAGATATCGACATAATTTTTAAGTATAAATAGGTTAGGTATTTTCTGTCCTTTTTAATAATATAGTTCCCTTGACTTTCATATGTAGCCAACTGTAATAGCATTATTATTAAGATTTATCATAATTATTTTTGTAATATTAACATACTTTTAAGCATAATATAAGCTAAATCTGTACTGTATATTGATGTAATTTAAAGTATAATATAGGCCTAAGTCTAAATCAAAGTAGGCTTCATATTTTCTGTCCTCTTTTTTCCAACAATGTCCTCTTTTTTGAAGCTTTGTGTCCTCTTTTCTATCGATGTGAATCTGGTCACCCTAGTCATAAGAAAGGTGGGTGTTGTTATCCAGAACGATCGTTAGGACAATGTAGTAATAATAATAATAATAATAATAATAATAATAATAATAATGGCCATGAAATTGATCGAGCCACCGGCATAGCTCAGTTGGCTGAGGCGCTTGCCTGTCGATTCAGAGATGCGCTCGAGCACGGGTTCGATTCCTGCTTGTGCTGATTACTTGATTGGGTTTTTTCCGAGGTTTTCTCCAACCTAAGGCGAATGTCAGGTAATCCATAGGGAAACCTCAGCTTTATTTCGCCAAATACCATCTCGCTATCACCAATCCCATGACGCTAAATAACTTAATAGTTGATACAGCGTCGTTAAATAACCAATTAAATTCAGTTATATAGTAATTCAGTTATACGATAAACACGCACCCTTGAAAACCAGACGAGTTGGTAGACGCCCTGCGCCTTGGATGTGCGATGCCATAAAATTACTCATGACAGACAGAGACACTGCTTATCGTAAATACAGACGGAGCAAGGACGAATTAGATTTTAATACTTACAAAGTTTTAAGAAATAAATGTAATCAAGCAGTAAGAAATGCTAAATTACGCCATGCACATTCCCTTATTCTACCTTCGGTCAGTGCGAAAGAATTGTGGCGTAACCTTAATAGCCTGGGTCTAACAAAAGCAAAGCCTCGGGTAGATAACATCAACTTGTCACTCAATAGTCTAAATGAACATTTTGTCACTGCTCCACCTGAACCATTACATAAGCAAGAGACTCTTGAATTTCTCAGATCTTACCCCCAACCTGTGTGGGATAAATTCTTCTTTAAATACATTAACCCGACTGACGTAATGAAGACGCTGCGACGTATGAAATCTAAAGCCCAAGGTATAGACAATATAAATATCACTCTCCTGTATAAAATAATAGATGTGATCCTGCCGACCGTCACACATATATTCAATGCATCTATTATGACTGGATCCTACCCCTCACTCTGGAAAATGGCATTAGTGAAACCTTTACCTAAATCTAACACACCTTCTACAGTAAACCAATACAGACCGATATCAATTCTTCCCACTCTTTCAAAAGCATTAGAACATATTGTACATGGACAACTTATGAACTATCTCGACGAACACAAACTCCTTGATGACTATCAATCGGGTTTTAGACATGGACACAGCACTTCTACAGCCCTACTTAAAGTGACTGAGGACATCCGTGAAGCTATGGATAGGGGTGAAGTAACGGCACTAACTCTTCTCGATTTCAGCAATGCCTTTGGTTCTGTTGATATCGACTTGCTTCTTGCAAAGATGAAGGCTTTGCACCTGTCAGACAATACCTTGAGCTGGATGGACTCCTACCTACGTGACCGCCAACAGTGTGTTTCACTTGATAATCAATTCTCCCAATGGAGATGCACAAAGGCGGGAGTGCCGCAGGGCTCCGTATTAGGACCACTACTTTTCTCTATCTACATTAATGACGTTTCAAAGAACTTACAGTATTGCCGATATCACCTCTATGCCGACGACCTACAACTTTACATACATTCCAGACCCAATACGATCAATGAATCGATTGACAAGTTAAATTGTGACCTAGCCACTGTCTCCACTTGGGCGGCCAATTTCGGACTCGCACTTAATCCAAGTAAGACTCAAGCCATAATTATTGGACATAAGCGTTTAGTTAACTCCCTTAATAACAGTAATCTTTCAGTTGTTACCCTTAACAACACGCTAATCCCTTATTCATCTGTCGTAAAAAATCTTGGCTTCTTTTTTGATAATAATCTAAGTTGGAATTTTCAAGTTAAAGAAACGATAAAAAAAAATCTGTTCCTCCATTCACTGTTTGAGTCGCTTGAGAAACTTCTTGCCCCAGCAACTAAAACTTACCCTAGTGCAAACCCTAGTAACGCCGCACTTCGATTATTGTGACGTTTTGTTAAGTGACCTAAGTTCTGAATTGTCAGTCAAGTTACAGCGAGCTCAGAATATGTGCGTCAGATACGTGTGCAACATCCGACGGTATGATCACATATCACCGTCCTTCGCAAGTCTCTCGTGGCTCCGACTTAAAGAACGTAGAACTTTACACTCTTTGTCTTTACTCTTTCGAATTCTGCACACTTCAACACCAAATTACCTTTCGTCTCGTTTCTCTTATCTATACTCTAACCACGACGTAAATACCAGATCACTTATCTGTGGCACGCTAAGTATACCTCTTCATAGAACATCTTGTTATTCACCATCTTTTACAATATCCACCTCGCGTCAATGGAATTCCTTGTCACAAAGTATTAGGGGCTGCAAGACAATAAACACCTTTAAGAACAGCTTAAAAGATAACCTTATTAGCATTTCACTCCAATCATACTGATTTAAACTATCACTGACTACATTGTTACTTTTTTCTTCAGACATCATCCTGATTGTGCTGTATTTTAATTGTCTCGTAATAATCTCTTTCTATTATCTAATATTATTTGAAATATATTAACATTCTACGTATTTTAGTTTAATTCTGCTACACAGTTTATTTCAGTGTTTAATAGTTCATAGTATTTTGTTGTTTAATTTGTAAATAACTTTAGTATAAATGTAACTCTTATCTAAATCAAATTGTTGAATTCTTTGTAAGTTCATGCATATGTATATACACTTTTTGCTGGTTGAGTGGCAGAGAAGGCCTTACGGCCTTAACTCTGCCAGCTAAAATAAATCATTATTATTATTATTATAATTAAAAAAACTGATCGCCAATAGAAAATTTAAAATTATATTGAAGAAGAGAATCTCAATAGTGTTAAACCCTTAAATTGGCAAAACTTCATTTCTCACACTAGTTTATTAAACCTTGTCGGACTGTAAAGAAAACAACTATCACAATGTCCATATTTAATAATAAGAAAACAAAAACAGACCACAAGAGAGAAATGTGAGGAACGAACAAAAAAGGGAAATTAAGTACAGTAAGAATAATAGCATACATATAACAGGCCTAAACATAATAAACAAACGGATTAGACGTTCAAACAAAAGTTCTTCCTTTTTAGAAAACAAAGTACAGGTGGTATTTTAAAATGGCAAGTGATTCTCTCATACCAGTAAGGGAAACATCAATATTATAGACCTAGTATTGTGAAATTTTAATTTTCCTTACCAATATTTTTTCTATTCTTCTATTAAAATTATAGCATGTAGCCTATAAAGCTGTTGTATCTCATAGGATGCTTTGTCAATTAAAGGATTAAGAGAAAAATATTGAAAAGAGAAAAGTATATGATGTTTATAAGATTTGTTGTGAATATCGAAATGAAAATTGTACTGCAGAAAATAACTTTAATATTGAGCAGGGGATGGTACTGAAAGGAAGAAAATCATTATGGTAATTGTGATGTTTAAAATTTCGATGACGATGGTGAATATTTTTGTGAAAATGAAAATGAAAATGGTACTACATAAGTCAACTTTAACAGTGGTAAGAGAAAGGTACTCAGAGGAAAAAAAAGATGATGACGACTCTGAAATTTATCTTAAGTAGGAAAACGATAATTATGCTGAAGAATACAACTTTAATAGTGGTAAGAAAATAGTACTAAAAACAAAATAAGAATAAAATTGTTGACGATTAAATTTGTGGTGAATAATAATGTGTTAATTATAATGAATATGAAGTATTTGACAGTGGGGAATAGGAAGTCACTTCGCTGTGATGAAGTTAATGACTTTGAGCTTGGTAGTGACGGTGGTGTTTGTGGTAGTGTTAGTGGAAGGTGTAAGTCTAAAGATATTAGTGATGATGATAGCAGTGATGAAGGTTATGTTTGGGAAGAAAAAAATATTACGTTTAAGAAAAAAGAGGAAGTAGGTCTTTATAGATAAAGAGGAGAATTAGAAGCAAGGGAGGATTCAGATTGCTGTAACTATGATTTGTACAAAATTTATTAATTTTATTTGGTATGATCTGAAGAATCCGAGTCCATAACTTTTTCTCCGTAAGATATAAATCTCTCCATCGAATTTTATATTTCCTGTTGTGCCTAACGAGTATATTTATACTGCATAATCTGAGGTTTCGCTATTTCATAGAGTAATATTATACAGGGTGTTTAAAAAATAAGGGACATAATTTCAGGTATGCATTTCCCACATGTAGACAATCAAAATACGTAGTTCATTACAACATGTGTCCGGAAATGCTTCATTTCCGAGTTATGGCCTTCACAACATTGAAATTCACCGGAACGTTTTTCATTCCGCAGGTCGTTGTCATTACAGAAGATGTTCAAAATGTCCACCTCCTGCTTGAATACAGACCTCACATCGATGTCTCATTGACCTGCGAACACGATCCCAAACTCCAAGAATATTGCGTATGTTCTCAGAACATGCCACAATTCGATTCCGAAGGGATTCCAAATCAGGCACCGGAGACGAATAAACCAATGATTTTAAATGGCCCCACAAGTAGAAATCGAGAGGGTTCAGATCAGGTGAGCGTGGAGGCCAAGCAATTGGGCCACCTCTACCTATCCATCGATCAGGAAACCTTCCTTAGATCCAAGTACCAGCGAGCCCTACGACTGAAGTGTGCAGGAGCGCCATCATGCAAGAAGTGAATGTGTTGACGATTGATCAGTGGAGTGTCTTCTAAAACATGAGGTATGGTGTTTTCCAGGAAGTTTGTGTACGCCTGCCCCGTAAGTCTGTTTACAAGTACATAGGGTCCAACTAATCGATCACCAATGATACCGGCCCACATGTTGAGGGAGAACCGCACCTGGTCATGAGATGGAACAGTTGCGCGTGGGTGGTTTTCATACGCCCATACATGCTGATTGTGGAAATTTGTTATACCATCTCGTGTGAACTGTGCTTCATCTGTAAATAATACTAAGGCAGGAAAGTTCGGATTTACACCACACTGGTGCAAGAACCACTGACAGAACCTAACTCGTGCAGGGTAAGGTGCTTGTGACAGGGCCTGTACACGTTGCAAATGATAAGGATACAATTGATACTCTTTCAACAGTCTCCAGACAGTCGTATGAGGAACATTGGCTTGCAACGGTACCCTTCGTGTGCTGATAGAAGGAGTCATGTTTACAGTCTCCAGAATCTCCTCCTCTACTTCTGGAGTTGTAGATCTTGGTCGTCCCCTTCCCAAGCCATGAGAGTTAAATTTTCCATACTCGCTCAGACGGTAATGGAGACGTACAAATGTCTTCCGATCTGGACATTGTCGCTGTGGGTATCTCTCCTGGTACAAACGACGAGCCAGCGCATCATTGCCGTCCGCCTTACCGTACATGAATTGTATCTCTGCCAGCTCTTGATTTGAATACATGTCGCACAGTCTAACGCCTACACAGCACTGAATGTAACCTTCGCCTCGGAATGAACTGTCAGAGTGCCCTCTTAATGTCTCCTTTGACGGCAACTACCTGCGGAAAGAAAAACGTTCCGGTGAATTTCAATGTTTTGAAGGCCATAACTCGGAAATAAAGCATTTCCGGACACATGTTGTAATGAACTATTTTGATTGTCTACATGTGGGAAATACATATCTGAAATTATGCCCCGTATTTTTGAAACACTCTGTATACAGCTATAGCAATATTTAAAAAAAAAACTACAATACAATTACAACAACTGCGATAGTTTTTTAAAAATACATATATTTCTTTTCCTTCCTTTCCCCTTTTTGTTCTCTTCATCAGCCGATGAATTTATTATCATAGCCTCTTTATTGTGAATTTTATTTAATTTTCGTATTTATTTTCTTTTTTATTGTTATTTTATTACATTCCAGTTTGTTATATTCTTCCTTACGTTTTCAATATTAACCATTTGTACTAAATGAGTTGCTTTTACTATATTCCAGTGTATTTTACTTTCTTTTTTTTTTTACTATGGTATTATTTTCATGTTGCTTAGTGTCGATTTTATTATGCTATTATTATTTTTTTTGTAATAAGTTAGTATTCTGTTCTTTATACTTTTTATTAAATTTTAACTGCTTGTATACTTTGTGATCTGGTAGAGTGTAAGGGAAGGCCCTATGGTCTTAACTCTGCTAGTAAAAGTAAATAATAATAATTATTATTATTATTATTATTATTATTATTATTATTATTATTATTATTATTATTATTATTAAAAGAATTTATAGAAGAAGAAAAAAATTTCAGCCTTGAAGAACTAGAACTTATAATCTCCCCATCTTCACTCGCTTGAAGATTTCTAGAACTAGTTATACATTTATAAGAGGTTGCTTTCACTTTTCGTAATATTATAAAAACACAACACCGCTTCTTAAGAGAACAAAGAAAACGCAATATCTCTAGCATACACTCAGTAAGTTACTTATGGCAGAGAATTAAGTATATTATCTCTTTCGGAATTCGAATACAGGTGCAATAAGAATGAACCAAGAAACATTTATATTTTAGTCGAAACTAGTGTCTCGAAAATAATATGAATTTTTACGGAACCCAAAATAGTTAAAGTAGAACTCCTTTATAATAAACTATGAAGACCCGGAGTGTTTACTGCATAGTCATAAATCTTCAACATTTTACACTAAATCCATTTCACACATAATTCTCTAAACCTCTCGGCCACGATAACAGGGTAACATATTGCACAGAGAGCTCTGCCTTAATATCGTGAAGACGCTTTTGGGTTCCGGATTAAGTTTGGGACACCAGAACGAAAGGAGTTACGAATGACCTCTTTTGATTACATTTACATAATATTTTTTCCTCTTCTCTGTTGTAAGAAAAGGAAAGAAAATTTCCACATTCTATCTATGAAAACGCACAGATTTTTATCACAGAAATGCTTTAAAATTCCTGAAGTACATTCACTGCCAGTAAACAAACATTATATTCGGAATATTTTCGAGAAACTAGCACGAAATTTACGTTTATTTAACAAATACAATATTAAATTTCAATGATATAATTTTACTGTAGTGATTTCAATATTCATATGCCGTAGTGACAAAAAAAAACCAGACCGTCCCTTGTAGCTGATTTCAGAGCCTTGTTCACTCCAGAGCACGATAGACTGGTGACTAAGATTTGCATGGTTCGAATCCTGCTTGAGAAGGAAATTTTTTTTGTTCCTTATTCAAATTTATTCGATTGCATCGATATTTTACTATTTAATTGACTTATTCCCAGAACATGAATTTTACCATTTTATTTTCTAATGGCTTTCGAAATGGGCTACGTCAGCAGTCGAAACTACAACACTTTCAATAGATTACTCGCTATCTTGTGAATGCAGAAGTGGCATTCGCAGTGGCTCATTTCTGGGACTTTGATTATTCCGTTGGTCCGGTTTCTTTGTCACTACTGTACATTCTTAAGGGTTCAGCCTATAACTTCTTAGGAAAGCTTTGTTGTTGCCTTTTTAAGTTCTATTAAAGAAAAATAATCTGATTTCTATATAAAAATAAATTGTCGATTACCAAACTGATTTCGTGTAACTTCAGAGCATGTGATCAAAGAAAAACTTTGTGATTTTACAAATGAAAACTTATAGACTAGATACTACGGAATAGAGAAATAATTTCCGGGATGTTTGTCTATATATAGTACATATAATTAATCTTCTTTCAATAAAAGATTGTTGCAGAATTTTTTTCATATTGTAGTTAGTAGTAAAATTAAAACAGTACAGTCCCAGCTATATCCTAACTTAACGTAACCAATCTTAAGCTAACCTAATCTTTAACCTCACTGAGCGTAATCTAACCTAAAAGGTTCAATCTAACCTGACTTCAATAGTGCAGAAACATAACCTAACCTACGACTCAAACCTAAACTTTAATATTACCGGGCAGCCACTGGCATAGCTCATTCAACTGAGTTATGCTCAGGTCTATGTTCAATTCCCGTTTGAACTGATTACCTGGTTAGTTTTTTTTGTGGGGTGTTCTCCCACCGCAAAGCGAATGTCAGGTAGTCTATGGCGAATCCTCGACCTCATCTCGCTATCACCAATTCCATCTACGCTAAATAACCGACTAGTTGACACAGCGTTGTTAAATATCCAACAAAAAATTATTACCGAGCGTAACCTAATCTCTAATACGTAACCTAACTTGTACCAGTATCGAACGGGTTCCGTTAGTTGCGTCCGTCCCTTAGTGTTCGTTAAGCAGTCAATTAGCGTTACCCGGAAAACACCACGAGAATGTTGACGGCATGGACTTCCAAAAATTTGTTATTTTTTATGCATGTAGCCACTGTAAATAATTTCGTTTAATTTCCAGGAATTTCTTTCAATTTGGCAAAAACTTATATGACAGTGATTTTACAAAATCAAATCAAGATATTGAGTTGTTTATTAATTTTGGCATTTGTTCTCTCAGAAATATTTCTTTCTCCACTACATTTCTTTGTTTTATTTCTTCCTTCCTTCTGTGTTTCTTATTTTGATGTATACATCAGATTGTATTTCCTTCAGAACGTCGACAAAATTGTAGATGGTTGGATGCGATGTGTAGAAAGACCCGTTTAATTTAGCGTGGAAAGGTTTGCAGTTGTTTGTTGTGCGATTTATCTTTGTACTGAATGTTGCCCAAATAGCCGGTGGAAAGAGGACTTCGTCCAAAATATAATTATCAAAACTTTAATCAGTAAATATTGCAAGTGTTTTACCTCCAGACTGTATGTTCATAATATGTTCAGTAAAACAGTCGAATATAGCCGAACAAAACCTCTATCCTCACTGAACTTAATATGAACTTCAATTCACAGAAATTCATTCTTATCTAATTTCTGAGTTAATCACAACTAAATTACTAAACTTGTCGAATTTTAATTTACCTAGGTAGTAACCGTGTGATAGCCACTAATGTAAATTAAGATTTCTTAGTATTAATTAATTAATTTATTTATTTAATTATTTATTTATTTAACCTGGTAAAGATAATGCCAGTAGGCTTAATTCCAACCTCATTTAACTTAACCCAGTTTCTTTCTAATCTTTAATATCAGATTTAAACTAACGATGTTACTTAAGACTCAAAAGAATTTTAATCATTCAGAAGAATCATCCAAAATTAGCTTTAACTTATTGCACTTTAATTCAAACTAAGCTCTGAAATAATTATCTAACGCAAGAGCAAACCAATTAATTTTAAATTATAAGAAGCATCTTTTGCAGATCTATGTTAAAAAGACTAAGGAAGAGAATAGTGAAGTGCTTCGTGTGGCATGTGGCATTGCATGGAGCAGAAAAATGGACATTACGACGAAGTGAAGAGAACCTAATAGAAGCATTTGAAATGTGAATATGGAGTAGAATGAAGCGTGTGAAATGGACAGAGAGAATAAGAAATGAAGCAGTGGGTAAAGAAAAAATTATGTGGAAACAGATCCGGGAGGGAAAAAGGAATTGGCTGGGTCACCGACTGAGAAGAAACTGCATCCTGAAGGATTTATTGGAAGGTATGGTGAGCGGGAGACAAGTTCGAGGCAGAAAAGGATAACAGATGACAGACGACATTAAGATATATCGATGGGTAAGAAATGATACTTCGTATTGTGAATTTGAAGGTGAATCTGAAAACTGTTTTCAAAGTTAATTTCTCTCAAAATAGACGAACTTTATATATACAGTATGTTTCTGCTTTGCAAAATATTCCACTCGAGAGAGAATAAGAAATGAAGCAGTGGGTAAAGAAAAAATTATGTGGAAACAGATCCGGGAGGGAAAAAGGAATTGGCTGGGTCACCGACTGAGAAGAAACTGCCTACTGAAGGATGCATTGGAAGGTATGGTGAGCGGGAGACAAGTTTGAGGCAGAAAAGGATAACAGATGACAGACGACATTAAGATATATCGATGGGTAAGAAATGATACTTCGTATTGTGAATTTAAAGGTGAATCTGAAAACTGTTTTCAAAATTAATTTCTCTCAAAATAGACGAACTTTATATATACAGTATGTTTCTGCTTTGCAAAATATTTCACTCGAGAAAAAAATATTAGTTAATTGTTAAATTTAGTGAGCATAATAATAATCATCATCAGCTTCAGGGCTTAAACCTTAACTGGCTCATTCCAATGTCAACTGTTGTATCCACCTCCTTCTAGGTCTGCCAAAATTCCTTAAACCTTTTGGTTTTTAATTTAAAATTAATTTTGGAATGCGGTCATCTTCCAATCAGTTCTAGATGCTCCATCCAATCGTTCGTATATTGAGATATATTTTCTGTTAATTTGAATATTCTGAGTTCTTTTCGAATGTATTCATTTCTTTTCCTATCCCATAAAGTATATCCAGCCACACCTCTCAAAAATCTCATTTCTGCAGTTTCTATTCTGCGTTCTTCTTTCTTATTTAGAACCCAAAATTCTACACCATACATCAACATAGGATATGATTATGATGTACCGAACTACATATGATATTTCCGTGCAGGAATTCTGCGTTTTCATATGATGAAGGATGGATAGAACAGAGAAAAATTCTCTCCAGCACCGGGACTCGAACCCGGGTTTTCAGCTCTACGTGCTGACGCTTTATTCACTAAGTCACACCGGATTCCAGTTCCGATGCCGGTTTGAGTTCTACCTCTCAGTTTTCTCTTTGGTGGCCTACCCTCATGTCCTGTGTCACAGAATATATGACAGTGGTACAATGTCCAACGCACTATGTACAGAGGTGCACTCATTACGAGTGACTAAGTAGCCGGGATCCAACGGGATGAGCGCCGTCTTGAATCACTAAGTGATTACTTACACATATCATATTATTATGATGTACCGAAGTACATATGATATTTCTGTGCAGGAATTCTGCGTTATCATGTGATGAAAGATGGATAAGAACTGCAACCACTTTGTAAATTTTAAGTTTAATGTCTATCCGCATAGGCTTTAAACATCTTATTGTACCACATATGTAATTGAATTTATTTATTTAATTTGTAAAATATTCATTTTTTAAATATGATATCGATGGCTGAGAACCAGACTGTTCTAAGTCCAACTTTTTATAAGAAAGAAATCTGTGTTTCATTTTGTTCCAGTTCTTGTCTACATATATGAATCGAACAAAATTGTAAATATTCCTCTCCATAAGGTTGCTATGAAGCTATTCCAAATTGTTTCATGAAGCTTTGAATGTCAGGAGCTTAAAATAGCTCTCCTGATAAAAAAAATAGTAAAATGGACTTGGAACAATCTGGTTGTGGGTCATCGATATGTTGCAACCTAGGCAATTAAAGCAGTTGACCTGTTCAATAGATTTTCGTTCTAATATAATTTTAGCTCTTATTGTTTCCGAGTCTCTAAATGCAAACACTTTTGTTTTATTAGAGACATGTTTAAAGAGTAATTTTACCTTATTATATTTAATTTCAATAAGGCTTTTTGCAGATTATGACCATTTTTGTAGATATAAGGAATCACTTCTTAGCCATCGATATGGTTCATATACGGCGACTGAGAAGAAGACAGAAAATATGAACGATTGGAGATTGCTGTATTTGCAGTGAAAGACCTGTCCTTTAGCAGAAAAATACGAATTAATTAGATCCAACCTCTCCCAACGAAACTTAGTGTGACTTATTGGAACATAAACTCTAAGTTAACCCATCCTATTAACAATAAAAGAAATTAAGATATAAGATAACCTAACCCTATGCTTAGATTAATCAAACTTAATGTTATTATCCCTATCGTATTTTCCTTCGTGTGGTTGCGTTTATTTCAGAGCTACTGCAGTAAACACAGTAACATTATTTCGTCGTTTACAAGCAAAACACATTAACTTAAAGATTAATTTTTGATCCTACAGAATGCATCTGTTATGGTAACAATTATTATTAGAGGAGAAAAATCCGCTCCGGCGCCGGGGATCGAACCCGGGCCCTTGGTTCTATCATTGTTACCATAACAGATACATTCTGTAGGACCAAAAATTAATCTTTACGTAGATTCTTCGCCCAACAGTGCATATTACTGTAGAATCTCGGCCACCAAGTCATCAATTGAGTGCGCTCCTTGTATAACGGCAGTTGACTTAATATATTTCAACATATATGTCGAACTTGGAGTCAGGCCACAAAGGGAAAAGCACTAGAGGAGAAGGATTCGATCCGATGCTGTGGATTGAACTTCGTCGTAGCTCAGTGGTTAGAGCGCTTGGTACGTAGAATCAAGGACTCAGGTTCGATCCCCGTCGCTAGAGCGAAATTTTCTCCTCTAATAACCATAATAACGAAAACACATTAAGTTAAAAATAATAGTACTGATAAAAAGGTGTAGATATATAATGCGCATAATGGGACTATATGTGTATAGGGTTAAGGTTGGTAATACTGTGATACGAGTAATATTGTGGTAGTTCTTTTTGGGAATTTATTACAGTTTTACTGAGCGAGAGAAAGATCGGTTTTTTGAGTCAACGTATTAAGGGAATGTTCGTGGACAAGTTGCTGCACAAAATCGGTCCTTCTCTCGCTCAGTAAAATTGTAAATAATTCTCAAAAAGAACTATCACAATACCAATCTTTACCTTAAACTTAGAATTGAAAAATGAAATATACACTTAAACAGAGAGAACTTATTAAAAATAATCACATTTTAAGGATTCAGTTTTGTCAGAAGGAAAACGCCTTTCTCTCAGAATTAATAATTTTGACTCAATGTGTTTTGCTTGTAAGCCGACGATCTGAGTAATATTCATTCTTTGAGAGAATAATTTGCGGAATGAAGATCAACCTTTCTCTCTGAATGCTATTATTTGGAGGTAAATTTTAAGAAATATAATGTAGCACTTGCAACGTGCAGGGAATGAGTGTAGCACTTAAGAGTCTAAAAACATAAATTGTGCTATATCCCTTACGAGGATAGCGGAAATTGTACAAGCATTCGAGCGAGGTCGGTTCAGAAGACACGTTTAATCCAGCAGCAACCTACATAGAGTGCGAAGAAGATTAATGCACTGTCTGTATCTTATTCAGGACTTTCAGTGTCTGTAAAATAAAAGCTCAATTTTACGGCTGATAGAATCTTATAAGAGACAAAGGACTTTTTCACTTTTTACTACACAGCGTCTATTCTTTATCACACTGTCACAAGCCTCAGTGCAAAGTGAAATAACACAATGATAAGGTTTGTTGAGAGTTCACATCATTGACAAATTTCATACAAAATTGTGGATGAACGTCCTTCCATTTGTTACTTTATAAAAGCGTAATTACTAGAGGGCGGATGTTGATGAAAAGTCATCATCTTATTTTTCACATTAGGACGATGCTTATTAATATAGAAATCTTTTGTATCAACGTAAAAAAGTAATTTATTATATTGCATTTTTTGCATTTTTTGACGTTTTTGAACTAATAGGTCATTTTTATACATTTTTCGTCATTTTTTTGTCATTTTTAATACTTTGAAGAACTTTTAGATCATTTGGAATGCATTTTATTTTCTTCTATACCGATAGGTCTGTTAAATCAATTTCTAACCATATAGGTCAGTAGTAATTACCTACTGAATAAGTGAATAACAGTGAAGTTTGAGTTTTATAGTTTGAAACAGACTCTAAAGTCCATCCCTCATTCCACTGAAGGCTTCACTTCACACAACGGAAGTAATACAAAATGCTTGACAACACCTTAGTTTAAGTGAGGACTTTGACCGTTACTGTTCTTTTATCGGTACCAGAGTGTCTTTAGAATTTATGTTTGGAAGGGGGGAAACTTTCGCCATGTCCTGTTGTTGTGTCCTCAACATTGTTCGGAAGAGATGTCTACTGTAGTAGACAGTATTTTTAACAAAAAGATTGCAAGAATGCACGCTACGCCTACAATTTGTTTTGTCATTCACACTCCCTCATCTGGAAGATCTGGTAAAAAATTGAAGCGCGAAAGGAGGAGACGGAGAATGAAGGCACTGACATGGACCACCCCTGATTGAAACACATTGTAATTCCTCATTAAAATCTCTAGTTCCCCTTAAAACATTCATATTGTTGCATGTTATTTTCCTTTATCTTAGCCAAATTCCAGGAAGTTGCCTCCTCTCTCTGAAATTTGCAGGGTAGTCATTGAAACAAGGTGACTAATTTTTAAGAAGTTGTGGTGCGAGTACGGTGAATAATATTTAAATGTCATTTTCTTGTAATTTTATGTCATTTTTCTATTAGTTTGAGGGTATTTTAATGATCATTTTAAGTAGATGTTTAGGTCATCAACATCTGCCCTCTAGTAATTACCTAACTTATATCTATAAGTACACATATACAATACCGCAGAAGAAGTAGCCAAATACCTACAGCATAATCCATACATGAACCGAATTTAAATGCCAGTCAGTTCACTTTGAAATGCGTCATGTTTTTTTAATTGGTTATTTTACGATGTTTTATCGACTACTGTGGTTGTCTAGCGTCTGAGTGAGATGAAGGTGATAATACTAGCGAGATCAGTCCAGGGTCTATCGCTGAAAGTTACCCAGTATTTGCTCACAATGGGTTGGGGGGAAAACTCCGGAACCTCAAACAAGCCACTTGTCCCAACCAGAAGGTGAGCCCGGACCCGCTAGTTTTACGGTCAAACTTGCTAACCGTTACTCCACAGCGATGGACCTGATTGGTGTTAAATATAGCATTAGAGTGTATGGGTCGATTTATAAAAAGAGGTCTAGACCACCGCCATGGCTTTAAAACCGTGTTTAGATTTATAAAACGAGATATTTTTCATTTTTCTGAGCCACGGCTCGAAACCATGGTCTGAAGCAGATCACGGCTGAGGTAGGTTTGAAACCACGGCTTCATGTATTGAAAATGGAGGTAGTAGATCAGATGGATGATTATCAAAGGAAAATTTGTGTCCACGAGTGTTAAATCCCCAGATTAGAGCGATGAGAGACAGGAATAATCCTTTATAACTATATAACAACGATAATTTCAGACGAATATTTCGATTTTCGAAGGAATCAACGCAAAATTTAGCAAGAATGCTAAATAATAAACTGCAACGAAATGCGGGCAGTAAGTTGTAATATTTTATATTAATTATACCTTTATGCCTATAAGACGATACAACTTATTTCAGTAGTTTCTGACATTTTATTTAATACTAGAAATTGATGTGGCCTACAAGAATATGAAGCGAACGTGATTCTGTCTCTTATTTTACGTTTTATGCTGCTGGGGCTTTCCACGTACTATTACATGTGAAAATAGAAATATTTTAGTATCAATTGAAATTTTAATCTAGTTAATATTTAGGTTATTAATACTTTAATATTTTAACACTTCAATACTTTTTTCAGGTAGTTAATGTTAGTAGTAGTTATGGACAAGGGATACACTACAACATATACGCTCGACATGTGCTAATTATTTGGTCAATATTATTTTACTTTCATTCTGGCATCTAAAAATCCGTCCCCTATTAAATAATGCTAGTATTTTAAATGCACATATTATAGTTCGTAAATTAGTAAATATAACAATAACTTAGCTGAGAAAAAAGAATGTAGCCTACTGCAATTCAATAAAATTATTAATTCCGATGTTCATTTCATTCTAATATCGACTGTTTATCAGGAATAAAAATCGATTCTTAGCTGTGTTGTCACATATAAATCCCACGAACCTTGGTTTCTTCTCCAGCTGCTTCTTGACTTCGTTTTAGAAATCTCATAAATATTCAGACCTCGATCGCAATTTAAAAGCCAAGGTTAGGAACCACGATTTCGTCCCTGTTTTAGAAATCGATCCTATGTGTTTAGAGAATTTTAGTTCAATTGTATATGATCTCGTTAATTCTGGTTAAAATTACACCACTTCACGTTGATGACGTGATGAAGCGGGCATTTATGTATGTATGTATTTACACTGCAAATGAGTAAATACCCGGTGACAGTGGTAACTAATTACACTCAATTATGACAATTATTAATAAATTAATAACAATACTAATAATAATTAATACTAATAATAATAATTAATGATAATACTAATAATAATAATGAGCTCCTAAATTAAATGAAGTACCATCACTTAAAATAACATTTAAAGTAAATCTAATTCGTATCTTAACCCTAAGTTCGAACTAAAACCCACCAGTGTAATATGTTCATACCTGCACAAGTATCTTACAGCACTATACTCATTTCGCTGTCAACTCACTCACTGCACTGGAACTACGACACATTTCACTGATTCTATCCTGATTTCACTAACACTTCAAAAACATTTCACTGTTCAAATACTTTGCACTGCCACTATAAACTCTAAAACTTCACTGATGCAAACACACTTCACTGACACAACACACTTCACACTTCACTGACACAACATACTTCAAACTTCACTGACACAACACACTTAAGAGAACGATTGAGAAAAGAAAACTTTCCAGTGTCCGTCCTCTGTCTTCATTCTCTCAATTTATATCAGTGGTCGTTCCTTGAAGAGTAATTTGGCGGCTGCAACCTTTTTTTTTCTTAGCTCGTGCTCGGACGCAGTATAGTGATTTATAATTTAGACTGATATTTGTACGTATCGGTTCATTACCATGAAATGCCGAAACTTTTGTTTTTGATATTGATATTTCTAAGTTATTGGCTATTTTGCTTAATTCATGGATAGCTTTCTGCAATTAATTTTCTGTTACAGCGATAGTAAACCTGTCATCTGCAGAAAGTATATACTCAATCTATATATATATATATATATATATATATATATATAATTTAGTCTAAAATTTTGGTACTTTGTTTAAAAACCAGCATTTGATAGCATCATCTATATACATATTAAAAAAGAATTGGCAACGAAGGACATATCTGTCTGAGTCCTTGATTAATTAAAATTTCATTCCGAAGTTATATATGATGGCACCAGCAATAACGGAGCAATAGAGGAATCAGACTGAAAGAGGACACAGAAATCTGTTCGAGATCGAACCTCGTTCTCCTTTGGTAAAATTTATTATGTAAGATGTGGTCAAATGTGTATGCCTTTTTAAAAAATTAACATGACTGTGCTAACTAAAAACATAAGAGAGAAAGTTGCAATATTATGTAAAATGTTGAAATATGAGGTGAATAATTGAACTCTATGTTACTATTTCTGGATTCTCAGAAAATACGTGTTAATTCATAATGGCGGTCTAATGTGGATACGTCACCATCAAATTTAATGACATCTAAATCCGCTGAGTTATCTGGGACTGAATTATGTCAAACGGATTGACGGATGCGATTGTAGGAATCATGAAAGCTTCTGCGCTCTTGGAGAATGTGTCAACTGGCAAAAAGCTCACGAACGTGGGTGGATGTTCAGCTGCAAAATCATAAAATATAGACTGTTATTGATGTACCACTAGGGACATAATCCTAGCAAATCATAGTGTTAACATGATAGCTACTGTACGAACTCAATATTGTAGGAGAGGTTTCGGTGTCGCATGCGGGAAAATTCCTGACTCATTGTAGTAACAGTAATAATAATAATAATAATAATAATAATAATAATAATAATAATGATAATAATAATACTTGTAATAATAAAGTAGTAATAATAATAATAATAATAATAATAATAATAATGAGTTAATTTAAATATTTATTCTTGTGATATATATATATATATATATATATATATATATATATATATATATAACCCTTAAACATTGAGAAACCTGAAAGAGCTATTATTGTTAACAAGAATTGTTAGAAAAATATTTCGTTAATTTATTCTTAAATTGGTTTGAAGTCTGACAATCTCTGACATTACTCGGTAGGGAATTCCAAAGCCGAGGAACGGCCACAGGGAAAAAAGATGAATGTGAGAATGTTCGGTAAGAGGGAATGGATAATATTGAGGAATGTTATGATCGTGTGTCTAGTTTATGACGGGTGGATAAATTTTGAAAACGAGACGCAAGATAGACAGGAGTGGAGATATGCAATATTATGTGAAAGAGAGGGGAAAGACAGTGGATTTTCCTTCGATCTTCTAGACGGAGCCAGGACATTTCGAGGGATGGTGTTACGTAATCTAGTTGTTACATAAGGAGTCACGTCATAACTCCCATTTTAATTGTATTAGCGACAGTACTGCCATCTCGTGTTGGTTTACGGCGGACGGGTGGCGATCCTAGCGGTTGTTCTCTTCAAAGTGTTACCGATTTTATCGTAAGGATGAGCAATCTGGGTAGGCTATACTTATATGATCTAGTCTGATATGTACAGGGAGTTCCTATGCAGACCGGTCCCATTCTAAACTCTAACAAAATGTGATGTCGGACGGCGAGCGGTCGTATTCCTGCTTACTGATAGTACTGTCCGTGCACGCTTCTCTACGCATACCGGTTCCACTCTACTCCTTACCACTTTGGATTCCTCGCGACAGGAGTTCCACAATACCGTGATTAAGCCAACGGAACATTACTATCTGCAACTGGTCTGCATAGGAACTCTCTGTACATCTTATTATCAGACAGTACATCTCATTTGACGATATGTTTGAAGAAGACCAATGTTTTATACGTCTTAAATCTGGTTATTAAAAGTGAAATATGTTACTAATGTGCGTTTCACGAATAGAGCGGCTTGTTTAGCCGGATTTTTAAACCAGTAGGAGGTCTGTTTTGCAGGAGGGTGGAAGGACTACCGAACGTTTCAAAATAAACTTCATAGCTCTAGTAGGATACTTGTGTGTATATCATTTTATTTTATATGAATATTTAGTTTGTTATTTTAACGAGTATTTGCCTCTGATTGAGGTTTTGGCTAATATATATTTCTATTATAAGGCAGTACAGCTCACTTGACGATATGTGTCAGAGAAAGAACAATTGTTTGTATGCATCTGAAGTCTGATTAGTGGAATATGTAGCTAATCGGAAATTTATGCAATGAAGGGGGAAAGGAGCTGGCCACCCTACCGTTATCTCCTGGCCTAGTTGCCTCATTAGTGATGCCTTATTGGTGTTACTTATTAGGTTCAAACCTGTCTTAGGACAGTGACTGAACTACAACAACGAGTAAAAAAAGGTCGTCACATTTATATAGGCTGTAAAATGAATACTAAGATAACTATCCCTTCTGGATTCGTTAGTATAGTTATTTTATTATATGTCTGGCGGTAAGTGACCGATACACTATAAAAGTGACTTACCTTATTCGTGAGCGTCAGAGCATTAAAAATCATTGCAATATTCTATCTCTCTTCCTTCTCACCTCAAACTGTGAAATTGCACAGAGGCAGATATATAATTAAAGAACTGTACATTTTGTGTTAAATACAGTATGTTTGTTTTGTTTTGAATAATCATAATAAGGTAGGTATCTCTAAGTTCCTCAGGTCTCCAAACTTCGCCACTCGTCATTTTCGTTAAGATACGATATTTGGCCAAAAGTTGGCAGCAATAACTTTATGCATGATGCTTTAGAACTTCGTTGAACACGCAATGTCCATTACCAGTATCTCTTGCCATGAAGTAGTCGCCATATTGTGTTCACTGTGGTTGCCGATATAAGATTTGTTCCATAAGTACCCGTTTCATCCAACGGAATTAGTAAGGCCTAATGTATTTATAGGGAGTAAAGGCCTATTTTGTGTACTTTTGGCTGCATTTTTAGAATTATTTATTTCTTTTTACTTGGTTATTTAACGATGCTGTATCAACTACGAGGTTATTTAGCGTCGATAGAATTGGTGATAGCGAGATGATATTTGGCGACTTTTCTTAAGTTTTTATCCCTGCGGTGGCTGAGTGGTCAGACCTCTGACCTGTCACGTAGGCGACCTGGGTTCGAGTCCCGGCCAGGTCTGGGATTTTTCCTTGTGGCGGACAAGGTCGAAGTTCAGGTTTTTCTCGGGGTTGTCCCGTTTTTCTCGATATAAGGCATTTATATCATTCCGTCACCATTTCTCCATTTCGTCTTCATTTCATAGCATTCCCCGATTGCCAGCTAGCGACGCACGGAGGGGGCTGGCCTAGGGACGACGGGGTTGCCTGTTCGACACCGGTTACGCAGCGAACTTTAGTGTAGTCAGCCGGTGTGGGTTTGGGAATGTGCCTAGCTTGAGGGTTAGCGCAATAGATCGTAACAGGTCGCAGTGCTGGGCCATAATATCCCCCTCCCGAGAATTCAATTCAATTCAATTCAATTTTTTAAGTTTAAAGGACATTAATTTTTAGCCCACAAATTTGTTTCAGGACTTGTATAATGCGACCGTCTTACATAAAATTCCTCAATTTACATTCCACATATGAATGAAAACAAATATCTCAATTCTTTACGAACCAAACTGCCGCTAATAAATGAAATATCCTTATTATAAAACATGTATAGAATATCAATGGCCTATGCTTGAAGGTTTGCAGAATCGAGTCATGCCGAGGACAGAGTGTGTTAGATGTAGCATTGGTACACAATAGGAATTGCAGAAGCATCAGTGACTTTATATCAACCCTCCCTATACCTGCACCAGAAACAGTAACGCTAAGTTTTCCAAGAAGTGGTCAAGAAGCCTCTAAGGCTATTGAGGTCAACCCCTTTCTATTTATGAAACGCACTTTATATAGTCAGCAACGTATGCAATGAAGGGAGGAAAAAAGTGGAAGCACTACCCCATTATCTATTGGCTTAGTTGCCTCATTAGTGACGCATTATTGGTGTCACTTATGAGGTTCTAACCTGTCTTCGAATAATTGACTGAAAAACAACTCTTCATTTAAATTTCCTTCGTCCCATTTGATCTAATTTCTTCTTTTCTTCGATTTCTGTGGCTGCATTAGGAATTGATTCGTATTATTTCATTACATTAAAAGGGCTTAGTTATCTTATGTTGCAGCTTTCCAGGTAACCCGGTAGAACAGATTTATGACAACTTTACAGGTTACCCTGTAGAACAAATTTATTGCGTCATTGCATTCGACAATTGAATAATAAACGGTTTACTGTGTGTGACACATCTTTACAATTATTGCATTGATTGTCATTGGCTGAGTTTATTTTAAACCTGTCAACGTAGTTTTAAACTTACTATATCCTGTTGCAAATTGTTGCAAAATTCGATTAAAACAGCTTGCAATTCAAGCGATCACACAATACTGTTGCTGTGTTTTATGTTACTGTCATTCCCTTCTTCAGTAATATCTGTCTGTCGAAGACACGGCATTTAAATGGCAATATTTCAGGAAACAAGAAAAAAACTTGATTAGTATTATTGCAAAGTATGCATTTATAATTCCTTGAGTAGCGACTGATATTAATATTCATCTCGTCTGTAGCTTAGCTAGCACCCTGGTCTCCAATCCAGTTGACCCAGGTTTGACCCCCGGCCAGGTCTTGCTGGAATTTGTGATGAAAAAAACAGATGTTACACAACGGTTATTCTCGAGATACTCATGTTTCTATCTAACATTCCACCAACACTCAAACTCCCCTCATTTCATCTATAATTTGCAATTGTTAAAAATAGACTGGGTTGAAGGTCTTCGGGGTAGTACGGGTGTCTGTCGGACACAAGGAAATAAATTTTCTTTAAATATTCTCCAGTGGAAGTAATGGAATTCCATACAACAGACGCATATTCAAGCTTGGATCTAACCAATGTATAGTATAAAATTAATAGATATATAGGAGTGGAAAAAAGAATAAGTTATAGATCTGATTAGACCAAGCATTCTCAATAAATGGGTATAAATATTGGGTGTTCATTTCAAAGTGTGTCATGATGTCACTGTTGTGAGTCAGCGATTTGAAGCGAGTTTCAGCTTTTCTGTCAGAGAAGTTGCCTATTATTTAAGGCTTTCAATCTGAACTTGAGAACATGTACGGTATAACTTGAACGTCGTAGCAACAAATGTCGGTCTGTACGGTGTGTGTGCTACCATAATCTCTTTCGAACTGTATTTTGCGCGGGCAGATCATACGCAGGATATTTGTTATCATCGGTAACGGCACCATTCCACAACACAAATCAAATGCTCCGTGTCCATTTTGACCGTCGAAGTTAATGTCAACAAATACGTAAGTAATCGTCTTAACCCTCTCCCCATAAAGAAAAAACCTCACCTCAGTATGTGTTTCCAAACAGTTCACATTCCTGCCACTACAGGTGTTACCGTACGTATCGGTAAGTACTCTTCAGAATGAACGCCGTACTTGCCAGGTAACATCTCTGGCACATAGGTAATATGCCTTAGAGGAAGTGTAGGAAGATTGAATTCTCTGGGCTCATCGGCTAGCCACATGACGGCATACAGCGAGCCATGACACACTTTGAACTGAACACGCAGTATATTGCACATGATCATGGAAATATAATTTAGAATCACGTAAGACACCAAGATCTCTAATACAAGCTTTCCTTGTAATTATGACATTATTAAGAGAATAATTAAATAATAATAATAATAATAATAATAATAATAATAATAATAATAATAATAATAACAACGGAGGGTAAAACGAATGTTTTGTTTAGTTAACAAAATGTTAAAACTGTTTTACAACAATATTAAAGATGGCACTTCTATTTGAATTTTAATATTTAAATGTTCATAAACTCCAAAATTTATCTTTTTTTTTTTTCCATTTTACGTAATATTGTAAGATTAAAGAGTCCCACATTTTTACATTACCTTAGCTACATTTCATGACTATGCTGCCTCAGTCAGTATGACGAAGTATAGTACATTCTCGCTAATCTGAACACCGCTGTAGCGAAATATCGTTAACAGGGGACGAGTTTATCATATCTTACGATCCACGCACGCTCCAAACTACTGTAAACAGCAGCAACTCATATCTCTCCCCGGCGATTGCTTTACTTAATGAGACCTCCTGTATAAAGTGATACAATTATAAACTACGTTTTCAGCTCCAGCCCAGGTTCTTTGTCGAATTGTTCCTTTCATAAACAGAGTATGACGTTCCTTGTGTCTATGAGCATTAAGATTGCAGTGAAAGCAGGCAATAATCATTTTATTTTGTAAAGGAAGTGTAACATTGTGCCACCTCCTCTTTCTTCAGGAGGTGTACCGAGTTCCTTCACGCAGGTTATTTGACGCTGTTGAAAGGAAGGTCTCCCGTCGCATTGCGTTGTCTCTCGGAGGCTAATTGAAGAGAGCTTTGTGCATAGGGAGAGAGAGATAGAATGGGAGAGAGATGATATGCTGGGAGGAACAATGGACCTTGCACGTTGTGTCACACCAGTCACACACGCACTTGCACAATTGTCCCGGACTTGGGAGCTTGTTTGAACAGGGAAATGCACATAACACAGGAGCTTTCCCAGGGAGCAGTATCTTGAGGAACAAGACGAGCACACACAACTTATAAGATAACGGGAGGTGCTTTTGTGTAGCAGTGACCTTCTTACGGAGTCATCCTTGCACAGATGGAAAACGAGCGCGTATTCGTGGATATTATTCCCAATTTAATTAACTTAATGTAGTAACAATTAAGCGGAGTTTATAATTTCAATATCTACGTCAACCCACTTGCTTGCTTCATACTCGTACATTTCTATTATCTAATTTCGCCATTTGCTTTCCTCGTAATAGTTTCCTTCCTTTTCTTTTTTTCTCTCTCTGTGTCTTTCATTTTCAGCCCCTTCTTTTCCTTATTTTACGTTCCTCGGTCTTATTTCTGTTTTCAATATTTCCTTTCTTTTATTTTCCACTCTCTTCTTCTTTATTCCGTTATCCTTTCTGTCTTTGCCACATGCTTTTTTTCTACTTCTCTCTCTCTCTCTTTCTTTTAGACCTATTTATCGTTTCCTTTCTAATCTTTTGTCTTCCTTTAATTTAATTTTTTTTTTAGTTTTTCCCCCGAATTTCTTTATTCTCTATTTATTTTCCTATCATGTTCCCCCTTTCACGTTCTTTCTTTTAATTTCTATTCATGACAAATTTAATTAGTATCAATTTTGGTGTCTTTCTCAGATTTTGTTTCCTACTTTTTACTACCGCACCTCTCTCCCATTACGTTTTATGTTACTTACCCTTATATTCCTCTATTTTTACTCCTTTTATACATGTTTTTTTTCTGCCTCCCATTTTATCCTTGCTTCAATATTTGCATAGGTTCTTTGTTAGAATTTCAGCTCTGACTTTTAGTTTCGTAGTGGCACACAGCAAATTCTAAAGAGTGGGGAAAAAATCTATCGGTTATGTCGCAGTATCAAATAGTTGAGGTCATATTGTGTGCGGAATTTAAAAAAAAAACATTTCTCGAATATTATCACAATTTCAAAAACGATTAGCAGGGTCTCAGTAAAGACGAAACCAGTAAAATTATTTTTTTAAGTGCTTTATAGTCAAGTAGGAGAAATAATTTTCGAGATAAGAAAATAATTTCACAATTCAGTAGTATGTTGTCATATTCTCATTGATCAGTTGAATTATGAATAAGCTTGTACATTGGCTGAAAGAGATTCGCGTGGAATTATCTGTAGTAATGTCACGAGAGGTCTGAGATCTGCCGATAAATCCACGAGCGAAGCGAGTGGATTTATCTGGGAAATCTCAGACCTCGAGTGACATTTATTAGGACTATTTTGTGAATAAAATAAAAATTTAAATAATATATCCCTAAAATTCGATCACAAAATGTTAATAATTGTATATTAACGAATACTTAACTTATTCAGACATTGTGAACTTGAAATACTCGTAGATGAATATCGATTATTGCAAGAAAGAAATTCGATGTTATTATTCAGTAATGCCAATTGCGTAAAAGCGAAATACTAGTTTAACCATGTTAATTACATGTACTACAATTTTCTATTATTATTATAGCAAATACATTTTCATTATCTGCTGAAATCATAATTTAATTTAACAGTAACAGTGGGGACAGCTATATACCAATGCTTATGTATTCACAGCGAGACATGTTGCTACACAGTGAAGCCATCTCTGTATAGATAGGCCTAATTAAAACACGAATTTTATTACGCCATACGAAAGGCAGTTTGATCGAAGACATTATTACTATGCAAGGTCTTTGAGTTTGATATGCGATGATGTTACATAAATTTGAACGTCTATTAATTGTTTTAATTTCAATACAAATGTTATAGGCTACAATTTTATAGGTTACGTTAGGCCTACCTGTGGAAGCAGGACCAATGTCAGCTGTGCCTTGTTTCGACCGTTACTTACAATCAGTGCTACACGAAAGCATTTTTTATAGCTCGACAAACGCATTCTCGCTGTAGTGTGTAACGGAAATAAAGCTGCATCTACACAGTTCAATATTCCAATCGCTTATGCGCGCAATCTGGGAAGAATATTGAAAGAATCAAGTTTAAAAGGTACGTTCAATTAAGATGCATAAAGATTTTGTGTCTACATGGTGCGCCGTTTTGAAAGTGGTCTTCACTGCGTAAATATATTAATTAATATTAAATATTAATCTTGCATTCATTGCTTTAAAGTTGAAAGGAAAGTGTAACCGTGTAGTTGCAGCTTAATGTATTCATGATAATCAATTTAAGGGGAAACAGTTGGCGACAACGACTAAACAAAAGAACGACCATGCGATAAATTGATAGCGATAAATCTAGCTGCAGAAATTATCGCAAAGTCTGACTGTGATTGGTTGGAATTCAAAATTTCATTACACTTCATTGGTCGAAAATGCAATGACGTCATATAAACGAAATAGTCAGAGTAGTTTCATTATTACTGTATAAACTCATGAAATATCAAGTGAATAGGAATTATAACTTCATTAGGCCTTATCTACCTCAACTAATTAATATTTAAGTTAGCGTATTATCCTTTCGCTTTCGTAAAACGAATTTTATATGATAATTTGCAACATGCTATTGATTTTTTTTAATTCCACATTCAATATACGCTTACCAGGATGGAAGATGTTCAAAGACAGTCTTTTTAAGGATGACCCTTTAGCATGATATGAATGAAAATACTTCTACCATTTTGTTCCTCTGCGCTTGAATTTCCCAGAAATAATTATTTTAAACGATAACACACACACTTAGACATACACATTTTATAAACGTCTTTACATAAGAGTTCACAATTCCTACAAATATTTTGTATAAGACTTCTGTCACGTTTAAGTTTAAGTTTAGCTGTTTTAATTCTTTCTCTAATAAATAATCTTTGCAATGGATTTCTGGCAACGGTATTACCGACGTACATAGTGAGGGTCACGTAAGAACGGTTCCTAAACAGCAAGTATTGCCGTCCTCTCAGTATTGCCAACTGTTACCAGATATCACCATAAGAAGTAAAATCACGATTCTACATACTGAATGACTTATTTACTTACCGTACTTTACCTTTATGTTGGAAGGTAATTCTAAATAATCCAATAATTTGTAACATATTTTCGTAAGCAAACTATACGAGAAAGGGATCAACATGTTAGATATTTTGTCTGGCAATATGAAATCCATTGGTTTGACTAGATAATTGATTCACGAGACCTAACCTAAAAAATGTATTTTGTTTGACCACATGAAATTATTAGTACTAACTCCGAAAACAGAATATCGCCATGAAATGTATGCGTAAGAATACTTGCTCCTAATAATTTTGCTATTCTAGTTATAATTGCTGTCTCTGTGAGCATAATTCCTTCTTCACTATCTTCTTTCGGTTAAATCTGAAAGAACAGAACGCCAGTAGGGTAAGTTATCCCCACTCTCACAGCACGCTTTACGCTAACTTGGTGGAGTCGCTGCCATGATTTTTCCTCTTTTTGACATTATTGTAACAAAAAACTAAACACGAAAGAATTCATTAAAATGTGAAATAGTATTTCTACCGATCACCCATCTGTATTATCACACCCAAGTATGTTATATTTATTTACACTTAGGCCTACTTGTCTATAGTCTTGAATTGTAACCACAACGCAACACATGAAATGACTATTATGTATTAATATTAATACTGATATTAATTAATTATTACTGCGTTCAAATGTCACTTGCTTCCAGTAACCGGCTCAGAAATATAGTACAGTTTTAATTCCATGGAACTCCAGTACCGACAACTTTTGTCTCAGCTGCAAACATAACGGTTACGAAAGCACTACCATTTGTAGTGTTTTGTCAGTATCGAAATTCGAAACGAAGTTGGCAAAAACAAAATTCAATCTGCAAACTAGAAAATCACCACAATCCACTAGCATATGTAGTAATGAGGGAAAAATGGTTAGGTTTCAGCCTTACGGTTTGAAGTAACCTGACCCGGGCTATAAACATGTGCTTCACCGTAAAGTCTGCGATCCGTTGGGCGTAGAGCGTGTTGCAGAGCGGAGGGACCGTGTAGCAGACAGCGTTTGCATCTTTTCTCACTGCTCCCTCGTCACTGAAGCGAGAACGCTCTAATCGCTCATCCAGGCGGCCCGTATATGATCCCCGGCCAGATCGTGAAATTTGCGAAAGGCAAAGATTGTGTGCAGAGAGTTTTCTCGAGGGTCTCTCATTTCCTCTACCATTCCACCAACACTCTCCACCATTCCCGTATTCTATAAATGATCTGCAGTTGAAGAGGCTGGGGTGAAATCTTAGGAACAATAGAGGTTTTCGATGATATAGGAAGAACTTGGTGTTCCGGACATTGTGGCTTATCAAGCTAATCTTCTACGGATGAGATCAGGCTCTGTCGAGAGGACCAGGTTGGTCCACCTGTTAGTATCGGATTCACGAATATATAGGCTATAGGACTCAAAATGGGCCGAAGCATCCTAAGTACAAGGACCCGTCCCTCAAAAAGGCTGGGGTAGTCTATCATATATTAAAGTTAATGGAGATTTGGAATATGTAAATCTTAAAGTAATAATAATAATAATAATAATAATAATAATAAATAATAATAATAATAAGAATGGCTTTGTTTAACCTGGCAGAGTTAAGGCCGCAAGGCCTTCTCTTACACTCAACCAGGATTAAAACTTGCTTACACAGTTGAACATAGAACTGGATTGGAATTAAGTAATTACATACTGATATGATTTAGGTAGATAATGAGATCAAAAGAGGTAGTTATATAAATAATACATAAAATAAGGTGTCATTAAAGGAATAAAGTTTACTATCACTCTTTTATACCTGAATAACTATATTTTTTCGAACATTGGTATCATATTGTATGAATTATCTCTTTAACAGTTTTTGTATAAATTTTTTTTTGCAAAATTAAAATTTAAGACGTTATGTGTAATATTGCATACTTAATGAACAATCTGTATTATGTTATGTGAGGTCGTAACAAAGCAATAAGCATTCCTTTGTTTACACATTGCATTAAATAAGAGTTCAGTACCTAGACAGGATTACTGGTGGTGTGGAAGAGAAAGCCTGATGGCCTTACTTCCACCAGAATGAATGAATAAATAAATAAGTAAATAAATAAATAAATAAATAAATAAATGGGTCGGTGGGTGGGTGGGTGGGTGGGTGGATGGATGGTTAAGTAAATAAATATATAAATGTATAAATAAATAAACGAATTAATCTGTAACACATTTATGAGTAGAATCTGTATAGGAATACTTAATGTAATTAAAACACGAAGCAGTCATATACTCATGGTTAAATAGTGCCGACAGTTGTCTGAAAGCGTCGCATCGTTTGCAATACTTCGAGAAACACAGTTTATTAGCGAAACAATTGTGACCACAGCAGCAGGAATAGTAACGTGTACAGTTCGATACACTTTTGGTAGTTGGCACTCTTGGCCTGGAGATGTGCCACGTATTGACACTGTTTTCAAAGCGCAGAATGAGTGATTCACTTCTTCCAAAGCTGTGCACCAAGTATTCCAAATACTTTGAACAGGCTGTAAATTAAATTATGTAATTTTCAAGTTATTTACGATTATCGCAAACGAACTATGCATAAAGTATTAAAATTCTGACGCTAGTAAGTTTGTTGAATACAGGGGAAATGTGAATCGCAGAGGAGAGCTAGAAGAAATGTACAATATCCGCAACGTCAGTACTGATTTTACTCTGCTTTTGGGGCCAGTTAAAATTCTCTGGAGGACGCAATGCAGCCTTGCAGTGCGCCTTGATGGCTTGAAACAAAATAACACTCAGCACCGCCTGGACGACTGGCAAACAATTTGCAGAGAGCATTCTCTGTTTAGTGCGTTTACAGTGGCTATAAAATGGATGCCAGGCGAAGCCCAAATGAATCCTGTTAGCAACTTGATGATTGAGACGAGTTCGAACGCCTCGGAATAATGCTTGGCCTGGAATACAACGTTGTGTAATATTGTAGCGTCTTGCTTGTAATTACATGATATGTACTTTTTACGTACCGCCATTTTGTATGATATTTCGGACAACAGCAGTTAGCTGTACTTATTAAAATTTTATAAGCATCGGATGTTTCCTGAATCTGAATGGAAAATTACGTACTCATAAACATATGGGCGAATTAATTATTTATAAGACAGACAGTAACTATATATGTTTAATGTATAGAAAGAATAGAAACAACTTAGCCTACTGTACTATGAAATGCATAAGACCAAAGTATTTATGGTGAAAGACTCCAAGAATTATTTTATATTAACAGGAATGAAGAACAAAGGAACAGATTGGATGATTTATCCTTCTGTGGTGAAAGATACGAGTACATAAGGCCCTAGTGCAGAAGTTTACTTCGATATGACGATAATCTATAACAGTTCCAATTTCAGTATTTTGGTTGAAGGTTCTTTTTCTCTCTGTGAGGCCGGGAGGGGAACATCCCTGTGCACCGCTACCTGTGGTCTACTGTGCGCCCCTAGAGTGAGTTGTAGCTCACCGACCGCACCCACGCCGAACCGACCTAACCTCTAACACCCCGACGACCAGTCCCACCAGTCCTCCAAGTCCTCCAAGTCCTCCCCCCACATTCCCGACTCAAATGGTCTGAGGTGTAGACCACCCCTCCCGTCTCCTCAACGGTCTGAGTTGTAGACCCTCTATCACGTCGAGAGGGGAGTGGGTTCCGCTGCTGAGTCATCAACTACCATGCTGGTTGAAGGTGAAGGTTTAAAATGATCACTCGTCAGTAATCATACAAAGTGACTGTAATAAAATTTGTGACCACCGATTTAACAATATGATTTTTTTCTACTTTACCACTAGAACAGTGGTTGTTTAGTCAACTATCCGAAGACGGTGTGGATCTCTTAAGTGACACGAATTAGGCATCACTCATGAGGCAACTAAGCTAGGAGATAATGGGGTAGGGTGGCCAGTTCCTTTCCCTCTCCCTTGCATACTTCGCCGATTAGCTACATGTTACACTAATTAGACTTCAGATGTATGCAAACAGTTGTTCTCCCTCTAACATATATCGTCAAATGAGATGTACTGCCTGTTAATACAGTGCGTATACTAACTAGCTCCGCAGGAGAAATGGTAAGTAGAACGTGGAGACTCGAGAAGTTGTGTTGGTATCGTGCAGGTAGTCAATGACCTTGGCCGCATTGAATGGTGAAAGGTTAGAGGAAGCGAGAGAGGAGTTGTAATATTTCTAGGTTCAAACCAGGCGCTTCACAATACCAATTTATA